>NW_024882879.1:0-178468 GCF_019059575.1 Amphibalanus amphitrite | reverse complement strand
TTCCTAGCTCAACGCGTTTGGGGAAAAGAAATAACCAAAAAACCTCAGGGGGGGGGGGGGGCTCCTGAGGCCCCCCCCCCCCCCCCAGGAATAGGTTAAAAAAACGTATCATTCATGAACAGCGTCTTCTACAATCATGTCATGTCGAGCCTATGTCGCAAAGTGCATTTATCCTATTGCACTCATTAGACATTTCGATTTCGAACTATATGGGTAGAGACTGGCGTGGAACTGTTGGACGGAGACTTCCAAGCTACACGGGTCTAAGGTTAGCTGTCGCCAGCGGCCAGACAGACGCAGCCGCCGTCCAGGTAGACGTGAAATGGAAGTCTCCAACCCATATCTTTCAACCCCTATCCGTTGTGAACCAATGCCACTTACGATCCCCATGATCACGTGACCGTTTCTCACAGCGCCGGGTGGAGGCGTCGGGTGGTCACGTGACTGTCGATGAAGTTGGTCGTCACATGGTCAACGGTAGACTGGCGATGACTAGAAGTATCGGAGATCTCCATCTCAAACGGTCCGGGGTTACCGCTTTTTCCCGACACCAGGTCACTGGAGGTCAGTAGAACAGGTCACTGGAGGTCAAAAGATCACTGTGGGGACACTCGAGAGCAGTGTTAGAGGTTAGGTGAGGTGAGGTCAGTTCATATGGCTCGTTGAGGTCAGTATATAAGGTCACTTTAGGTCACAATATAATGCAAGCTCTGATTTCTGAGTTCAGTGTATGAGGTTACTTTGCTCAGGTATGTAATATCGCTAGATGTCATTATATGAGGTCACTGGGGGTCATTATAAAATGTCACTCTAGGCCCAATATATAAGGTCACATGAAGTCAGCATGCAGGGCCATTAGAGGTCATTAGGTTTGTAGTTCGGTGTATGAGCTAACTGATGCTTAAGACCTAAGAAATGTCACTGGAGATATACAAGGTCACTAGAGCTATGTATGTGACTTTTGTAGGTCGTTAAACGTAATCACTTTCCCAATCTTTCCTACTCTTTCTTAATTGTTATGCACCGTTGTCTCTCTATGTTCTTCATTGTCTCGTTTCTACATTATGACGTTTCCCCCCGTTTCATATCCCCAGGTGAAGCACGGCCGGGACGCCTTTCTAGTGCTCACCTCAGACGGAATAAATCACGTGATGAGCGACCAGGAGATATGTGACGTCATCAGGGGCAGCCGCAGCCCGCCAGAGGGAGCCGCACAGCTGACTGATCAGGTGGGGAAGTGACGTCATATTGACGTCATCAAAGGCAGCCGCAGTCCGCCAGAGGGCGTTGCACAGCTAGCTGATCAGGTGGGGAGTACATAATGTGACGTCATATTGACGTCACTTGGACGGGATTCCACCTGGATGAGATAAAGCCCAGTTTATTTAAGTGATTTACTTTTTCATTGGGTCTTTACCCCTGTCCCGGCCCTCCTGTGGAAGAAGCCCTTCTCTCTCCCTCTCCCTCTCTCCCTCTCCCTCTCTCCCTCCCTCTCCCTCCCTCCCTCCCTCCCTCCCTCTCTCTCCTCTCTAACTCTCTCTCTCTCCCCCACAGGCCCTCTCTTACTCTGCCGACGACAACATATCCTGCGTGGTAGTACCGTTCGGTTCGTGGGGAAAGTTCACCGACGATGCCAGCATCTTCATCAACTTTGGCAAGACCATGTCGACCAGCAGCCGCTTCAGCTGAGAGAGCTGACTGGGAGTTCGTGGAGTTTGTTACTTGGAGGGCTCTGTCGACTTCACTGCCGCCTGGAGCGTGGCGTCGACTCTTGATATACAGGTAAAGAAACGTGTAAACGTTTTCATCTGCAGATTAAGGAAATGTTATTTAACGTAGAATGGGTATTTAGTAGACAGTGGGTTACCCTAGAGCTACGAATATGCGAAACTTGTCTAAAATCGGTTTACTTTTAGCGGTCTGTCTATTATGTCGGAGCCTTTGACAATTCCAGCCTGTGTTAGTGTGGTGTGTCCCCATGTGAAACTCCCTCGATGGCCTCATATGTTATCATAACATATTTGCGGCCGAGTTGCCTTCTTTGTGATCATAATTCGTGGTAAATGCTACGCAATGACCCAAGTATATCGTAGTCGCTATCGTGATTCTTTAACTTTTTGTAAATTGACGCCCCGAATGTGCTGCATTTTCAGATATGACGGCAAACTTCGCACCACTTTGGACTCCGCAGAAATAGTCTCTACCGTGAGTGTCAAACCGCATCTTTAGCCTCTACGCAGCCTTAGATATTAGCCTTACTACCAGTGACTCTCTTCATAGCCTCTACGCAGTCTCAACCGCCCGCACTTCTTGTAGCCTCTGCGCAGTCTTCGACGGTATTGAACTGCCAAATTCTGTTGTTGTAGCCTCTGCTTGGGGTGTTGTTATGTCTCACGATGGAGCCACGGTCTTATTGTTTGTTTTGTGATATAACTATGTCAGGTCTGTAAGTGGATATGTAAGAAGAAGGGAAAGGAGAGAGTGATTTAACGGTCGTCAAAACCTGCTCCTGACACAGTAGAGTATGCTGGACGTCTTTTGGTCTAAGATGGTATGCACTTTATTATTTCTTTATTGATACAGCCTATGCTAAGAGCTGAATGCTCTTTGTTATTTGTGTGAAGTGCGCCAAACTTGAGAGCTTATTGCAAACTTATATCTGTCAAACAACTTGTAACGTTCAACATTCACAAATGAAGCCAATCAGTATAATACGGACAAATTTATCGGGGAAAAATAATATTCATCATTAAAAAGCGCATACTGCTTAGACAGATAAATATTTTGTTGGATATATTAGAACCACAACGTGTACGTATTTTGAAGAAAATGTCTGATATTATTCTGCTGATTTGTGGATAGAAAAACAGGACATTAGATCGTGGCTTCCAGCAAACTTGCGAGCAAGAGTTTTGTCAGAGCCATTCATAAATAGATGTTTTGTGGCGTCGGCGAGTGCAATTACCTACTGAGAAAGCGAACATGGAACGCAAGCTGTATAGCTAGTCTAAGTTTACGTTAATGTTGTGTCTTTCTTCATATTTCATTATTGTGCAATACCTTTGACAGTTTGTGAACCCGTGTTGCTTTTTGGACCGGACGGATGATATTGCTCTATGTGAACGCAGACGATAATTTAGTTCAATAGGGCACATTCGTGCCTGTAATATTTGCAGGCTACGTAGTTCGTACTATAGCAAATGTCTTAGTGATATGCTAGAATACCTGTGCATTGTTTTGTAGGGTTAAATCAAGTCATGGCCATATATAGAATCAGGGCAAGGAATGGTAAAGCCAGGGAAAGTCAGAATTCAGGAAAATTCAGGATTGAGGTAGGTAATCAAGAGTCAACACTCAGGAGGGGTTTCAGGATTTCTACAGCCTCAAGGAACAAGAGGGATTTGGAATCATAAATCAAAAGATTAGCATTCGTACCATATATGTGGTAAATACAAGCGTTTATGAAGTGTTTGGTAACGTAAAACGGCTGGATTGAATGACATTATGTCACACGCTGAACGTCTTATTGCCATTTGCAGGTGCCAGTGTTATGCTATGAGAGTTCGTGACGTCATATGTCTGACGTCACACATAAGTGTAAGCGAAACGCCATGCTAATGCTCAGCTATCGGTGGCTTCACTGTGTTGATGTGTCCTTGACCGTGACGCTAGAGTTATAACGATACAGCACCCCATAGTGATAATAAGTCCGCTACTGCTATAGTTGACGGGTGAATGGTGCTGTTTTTGTCAGAGCAGGGTCATATGCGCTGTGCGTACGATCACGGGATGTGTACCCGTATGGTTTTATTTTGTATATGATCCGAACGCTTTATGTGAATATACGCACTCGCCCTTGGTTATTTTCTGGAAATTATATATCTGTCGTTATTGATGAAGTCGAGTCTGGCGTCAGTTGGTGCCGCTGAACATTTTGATTAACCCTCGCCGGCCGATCGGGGGGGGGGGGGGGGGGCGGGTGCCGCCCCCCATAGGTTTTTTCGCGATAGCTCCGAACACGCTGGCGATAGAGAGCTGAATGATTCAAGCCGGATCTTTTGACACCAACCGCATTTTTGGGTCAGGTCAGGTCACTGACCTATGACGTCATAAGTGAACCTCTGCACGGTCTTCAGATGTCGCAACTTCGCAACGCCCTCACTGCCAGAGGAGATGTCACAGGGAAAAGAAACTTGCAGGACCTAGTATCCATTATGAGTCTCACAGCTTGTTTATCTCGGATTTTTCCTTAAGGTCATATTAGGTCAGGTCATTTTGTGACCTCACCATTATAAGTCAATGGGAAAAAATGAGAACTGCTATTCTGGCGCCGGGAACGATCTCCAACTATCTCTAGCACACAGAATCGTGATTTGATGCACTCCTTGCAAGGTTAGATGCGTCACTTTTGCAATGTTGACCTTTCGTGACGTCATTTATGACGTCATCAAGGTCATATGAGTTTTTCGTCAATAACTCCCGATCAAATTGAGCTAGCGAGTCGGGAAAGCCACCAATGATCTCAGGAAGACCTGCCGAATCGATTGATATGCGACATGACCTCTTTCGACCAATTTCGTGACCTGGGGGTGCTGACCTGACCTTGACCTGAGGTCAACACCCTAAGTTGACCTGACCCGAACAAAAGTATATCATTCGACGCGCCTGATCGAGGCGAACACGATGCTGCCAAAATCGCGGCTCTGCGGCCGTTTTTTGCGAAGTTATTCACCAAAAACTGAACCGTACCTTGGGGCACTTGACCTGACCTCAGAGGTCACCGGTTGACCTAGGACAGTGGTCGGCAGGTCATTCGGGGTCGTGCCCCCTTTTTGGGCGCCAGGCGGGGCCATTACCCCCACCTACCAGACCCCATTGCTGACACAACCAAGTTTACTGAAATTCCATACCGTCCTGGAACTCTTTGGGTATTTGTGCATTTCCAATGCATCAGATTTAAAACATGACACTTCCTCCACAAAACATTTAATACCTATACCTATCCCAGTAGCGGCAGAACACCTTCAATTAAGGGGGAGGGGGGGGGGGGGGCACTGCCGACTTTTGGTCCCATTCTTTCCATGCAACGCCCATAGGGCTAATGTTAAAATGCAAAAATCAAAGGGTGCACGGTGCCCCGGTGCCCTCCCCGTTCCGCCGCCTATGCTATATCCCATTTAACCCTTGTACGTATAGGGGCGGCGGGCGGTTTTTTCGTTAAAAGCTCACGTAAAAGGCATTGGATCACGACCAAATTGTACCCTCGAGCCCATCATTTTTTTTTTTTTTTACCAGCCCGGAAAATATCATGACCTGAGACCAGTTTTACCAACAGAAAAATAACCGCCTGCCGGAATTTTTGCATCAAGACCGCTTCACATATGGAGCGTAAACGCGATGGGCTCGTAAGCGGATAGGGCTTTACCGTTTACGCTCCATATGTGAAACGATCTTTAGGCAAAAAATTCCGGCAGGCGGCTATTTTTCTGTTGGTAAAACTGGCCTCTGGACCCATAATAACCGTTGGCTTATGAGCTTTTTCTGGAGATCATCTTGAGCCATAAAATCTCACTTCAAGAAGTTATAGCGTGTCCCGGTATATAGGGCCTTGGTCCCGATTTTCTCGACACTTGTCATTGCCCTCTTGAATGAGACGGAATGACCAAGGACCTTAAAAATGGGCAGCAGCGGCTTCCTATTGTCACGGGTAGCACGCTCGTCTTTTTTATGCACAGCTCCATCTCAGAGTCCGAGAGGCCGCGGGGGTCCGATCGACTCCTCCCCCTTACGTTGGCGGCTGTTGAAACGCCAACAGACGGGCGACGGTTAAAAGTTGCAGCTGCTTTTGTACGACTGTACGGAGGGGTGAGATGGTGAGGCGAGCAGGTACGTGAAAATTGGTATCTAATCAATGTGTGCTGTGCCTTTGGCCTGGGCTAATCTTTGAACCCTGGGATGCAACAGTCAGGATGGCTCCATCACTGGAGCTACACAAACTCTAAAAAGATAGGCTTTCTCAGAATCCCTCATTACCCCCACCGAAAGGGCTCCATTGCCCCCAAAGGGGGCATGCCCCACCATTTGCCGACCCCTGACCTAGGACCCTAAAATCGGGTACCAATCTCTGCGTCTCGTAACGGCGCACATGCTCGTTTTTTCCGCGACGCGCTAGCTCCACCAGGGGCGAAACGGCGAAGGGGGGTCGTACCCGCCCCCCCCCCTCGGCCGGCGCGTATGTAGAAAACCAATAGGTCCGGCGAGGGTTAAAATATCAGAATTACGGTGAATTCACCCTTTTATGCAATCGTATACTTTCCGTTTAGTACCATAAAGAAGACAACAACCTCTCGGTCGTGCTACCATTATATGCTCTGATACCATAGCAAGAGCGTTGCTGGAGAGTTGGTTGTCCGCCGGCACAGTCTACCTTCAGGCGCTTACTAGTAATGCCATCTGTGGGCGGGAGTGAGAACTAAAACGCCGCGCGGTGCGGTACAGGCTACACGTTCAGGTGCGTACTGGTGCTGTCATCTATCGGCCGCGGATGGAATTAGAAAGTGCGGTGGTGTGATTTCGGGTGATAGATAGTGCTGCTACCTGTGAACGGGAAGAATAACTACAATGCTTTGCGGTGCAGTTTCACTACAGGCGCTGATGGTCCTGCCATAGATGGCAGGACCATCAGCGCCTGTAGTATCCATAGATCTATGGACGGCGAATATAACTTCATTGTCATGCGGTGCAGTTTCAGTGCAGGCGTTCGACTGTAGTGACATCTATGGACGAAATATTGGAGCTGGATTAGAGATGTCAATCAGATACCGCCTTTTTGGTAAACCGATACCAAACCGATACCAACTTGGTATTTGGTATTTCAAACCTTATGTTTTGGTATTTTGTAGGTATTATGAATCCACACTACACTAATATATAGGTCTGTGAATTTGGTAAAAAGTTGGTATTTTCCTGGTATTCCCAAGTTGCTTTGGTTTCGGTATTTTCCCATGGGTTTTGGTTGGTATTTGGTTTGGTATCGGTATCCTGATTTTCTTTAATTGACATCCCTAAGCTGGGTAGAATTGCGGTGCTGCATCTTTTCAAGTGTTCGCTAAAAAAGCGAGTTCTGAGTTGCAGCAGCAATGAAATAAAACGTGGTGTGGCCCTGCAAACTAGCGTACCTATATGGCTGATGAACCTACAATCTACATACAATAGTTTATGATATGATAATAGTCTATGATATGATAGAATTATGCGTACAATAACTATGATAGGTCACACTGAGCTATAGTAATTGCTATGCTGCTCGTTATAATACCGCGGTGTCAAGAGCCCTTTGAGCGTGCTGAACTAAATTAGCTATCTTTCTGACAGCCTGTTTTATATCAATCATCGATATCATACTTACATCTTCTAGCATAGCCTCTACCTAGGGCAAATCAATCACCCAACTCTTGTCCACATTCACCCATAATAAACGTTAGCTCGCTATTATATGTACTTCCCGAGTATATGTAGTGTCGTATCTCCTCCTCTTTCATGCGTCGCGCAGACCGCGCGGTGGCCGGTACCGTCTGACCCCTTGACCTTTCAAGGTCTCGCCTGGCCGGCGGGCTCAGCTGAGCGGCCGGTCGCAACAGCTGAGTGACTTGGCGACAGCAGAGCACTGCGGCTGAAGTCGTGACGGTGAAAACAGGGCGCCTGGGGCGATTTGATCAAGGCTCTTGAAATTCACTCGCACAAACCACGTGACAACCACCGTGTAAAAGGCGTTGAGTGGGAGAATTTCTTAATAGTCACGTGACCAAATATGCCCTCCGGCGCCCTGTTTTCACCGGCGTCCGGCTGGAATCGCGACTAGGCAGGCGCGCAGACTGCACCGGTGTTGTTTTTCAATTGGCTTCTGGTGAATCTTGGATTATTTCTGAGTTATTTTGGTTATGAGCTAATATACTACACCGGGGCACCTCACATAGAGTTACGTTAGTTCTGGTCACGTAGCCTCTAACCGGAGCACTTTAAACATTCTGACCTTTTTAATTCTACATGTAGCTTCTGCGTGGGCGGATACCTCAAGCATCCAGACGCCCAGATATCTACAAGCAGCCTCTACGTGGGATACCTACCTCCGAAATTCAAACATCTAGAATTTCACTCGCATGGTCTCAACCCGAAAATCTAAAGCACCTGCCAGTTTTACACCTAGCCTCTACGCGGGCCACGTCAACTCAAACACCCGGACCTCCAGGGAGCAGTTTATTGAAGCATTACTCTCACTATTTCGGGCAACAGAAGCAGCTTCAGTTACCGAGCGCTCGGCCTGCCACCTAGCGGCGCGATCGACGCGACATCTACAGCCAAAACTCTGAAACTGCTCGGTCAACGAACGCTGGCAGAGATGGACGAAAACAAAACAACGCGTAACGGACTTGAGTCTAGAAGTAAACGGTTTTAGGACACAAAACAGCCATTTTTTGGATACAGATAATGCTGGCGACATACAAAATTCCCTATTCTTGCGTCAGTAACGCGTTATTTTGTAATCGTCTTACAAAAATGAGACAATACGGACGGTACGGTAAACCGGCGCAACACTCCGCTATGGGTCACAGGTGACCTTGACCCAGGCCAGGTCAAGGTCGTTGAAGTCCAGGTGTGTGGTTGATTCTGTTCGAACATGGCGCGACGTTTCTAGTCACAGTCACTCGAACATCACTGTTGTGTTAATCGCTATGGCTTAAACTAGGGGGATCAGCGGACGGCGGCGCCACTCGTGCCACCTGTCGGCGTTTGAGTGAACTGCGAGTACCGCCCGCCGCCGCTGGGTCTGGTAGGCTAATGGGAATCAGTCTGTTTCCGTCCATCCAAGGTCAACACTGCTGCTATGTTACGACTCCAATTCCTACCTGACATCCAAACATAACAAACCCTATCCGCTCGGCGAGACATCTGCCGGCCAGTCCGACAACTTCAAGTCCCACCGCCGGCCGCAGGGCGGCAGCACCGTCGCACAGTACGGTAAATATCACAGACTTTCCAACGTCGGCGCGCGCGAGTGTTTGAACGGGGCACTTCTCGCTTGCTCTAAACACGACCAGCTGTTTGCCAAGATGGCCGCCTTCTTCCCAATCCTATCACATTTCTTCCCTGAATTGGCAGGCTGCCAACATCACACAGTGCTACCAAAGGGGGGCCGAGAGGGAATGAAAATAAACGGGGTGGCATTGAGATAAAATGAATCAATTATGTTCGTGGGTAGAATCAATTGTGTTTACAAGATAAGAAAATAAAGGGACACAATACCATGAACTTCACTGATACGAAGAAAGATGAAATGCTAAAACGACAGGAGCCTACCAACTATCGAAGCATTGCCAAGCTGTTTCATATTTTTAAGCCTCAATTATGGATTTGGTCGGATTTTTCCCGACAAATAAAATAAACTATTTATCGGATGTCATATGAAACTTACTCAGTCCCATTCACCATCGCAAGCAACTTACAGAACTTTCATCGGCTTGATGGAATCCTTCCCGTCCTTGTAGTCAAGGCGCACATATTTTTCTGAAACGTAACCTAATGCTCACTGCTGAAACAAGTTGAAATAGCTCTGGAGTTTCATAATAGTAGTTTCTGGCGTTCAAACTGTGGTTTCGGGTTTCAAAGTCTGGTTTTATATAGCGCCGAGACATAAATTAGAGTAGCAATGACATAAATGTCGCACGATGTAGCTTTTAAAACTACTTGAAGCTAAAATTGGCAATGTCTTTCGTTGATTTTGTGGTCGCTGTTCAATTTTTCTGTTTTACCTACCGCATTAAACTTTGTAACAAATAACTGCAAAAGTGCATTTTCTAGGAAATGTCAAAATTGAAGGTGAAACTCAAGTTGCGCTACTACAAATTTTTCTACATTTTGTCATGTTTCGCGGCTATTTTGCCTTTTGAGGAAGACTTAAATTGTCCCACCTAATACGAGATTCGATACATTTGTTTTTAATCGCACACATAATTTCCAATACTCAGAAGTTTGAGCTAATATGTTTATCAATAAACCCCAAGAAATTGCAGTGCTGTTGTTTTCCTATTAGAATGATAATACTTCTGCCTTTTTAAACCAAGGTTCTCCGGCGTTGAGAATTGCTTGTTCTTTGGGCGGGGGGAGATGGTAATCCTCAAGTTGTATTTATTTTATTTTGAATCATCTTAGCCGCTTCAGTCTCCAGTAATTAACACAAAGCTCTCTCCCGTTGGCAAACATCCCAAATCAAACATTTCACTTCGATCTATTTAAATGTTTTATCCCATCATTAAAATGTATTTAAATCTATACCAAAGCATTAAAATCCAACTGTGAAGATCACAGCGTATTCTGAAAATTAATTTGCTGTTTCAATAATGTTAATTTATCCTGTAAGGATTTTAGAACCATTTAGAAAAGAATGAAAATTGATTACAACCAGACTGGGATGCCCCGTTTTCTGGTTAGTGTTTAGTGCATTTGACGGCTAATAACCAGAAAAGAAGTCGAGTTTGTCTGTAAGGTTGTTCTAATTAAGAGCTTTTAACAAGCAATCACACTTTTACTTGAATCGCAAAAAATATGTTGTTAAAGGGGTTTCTGCAGTTTCTCACGTATTCATGAATGCCAACATGTTGCTCTGTCTTCGACGCTTGGAGAGGAATAGGTGTTATTGTATGAAAGCCCCACGACTTTCTTTTTTTAAATGGTTACTTTTATTATTGTTATGGAGTCTCCTATTTTGTACCGATTTATCGGTACAAAATAGACCCAGAATCAATTTATCGCTTTCTCTATAGAAAACAAGCAGGAATTTCACGACGCACTATCCGTTTGTGACTTTTTATGGTCATTTAGAATTATTTGGATGATCATTAAATTGAATAGCTTTGATGAAGATGTACCACTTTTTGTATCCATCGCTACCATTTTTTCTTCAAATGAATGATTGTGTTGACACAGAACCTGCACTCACTTCTCATGTACATGCGGCAACCCGTCTGTACGAGCAATGAACTCAACAGAGCTGAATGTCTTTAGAGAATTTCGGTTTAACTACCCACAAGATGATATTGCTGTGACAAAATACTTAAAAAATTCGTAACAGAACATCTCTTTCCACGCAAGCTTCTGCCATCCTTTGCATTTTCTGCTTGAGTTAGGCTAAAATTTGTGAAATAAATTAGCAATGTTATCGTTACAGTGAACACTATTAACTAAAAAAAGTTCAAATGCGTCAGATACAAATAGAAAGACCCGCTCTCTGACCGCACCGACTGAAGTGCCACCTATCGTCAACCCCGTAAACTATCAACAGCCTTCCGTCGCCATACCCTGATCCTCTCCAATACCCTTCCCGTAAGCATCACTTTGCTACCAAAACAAAAACAGAAAGACTGGAGGTCTAATCAACCTCCTGGAAGCAGCGCCCGACCCGACATCTAGCGGCCCTCTCCGAAGCTTCAGTTCAGTACCGGTGCGATAGAGGACAGCACGGTCGTCTTGCGTATCACATTCGTTGCTTTCGGCGGTGCGTGTTTCTATTGTGCCGTGTTGGAATCTTCTGTATCGGAGCGGCCCAGCTCAGTTGGTTCGATTTTGATAGCGAGAGGATCCTGATCAAGTGATCCTCCTGGTGGAGAAAGAGGTGGGGGCGAACTAGCCACCCCCACCGCTGCCGCTGTGTCGCTTCGCTCCCCTCCTGGCGGTCTGTCAGCCGGACCTGGTGGTGCTTCCGTCAGGCTCGCAGAACTCAAACCGGACACACCACCTCCCAAATATGGAGCGGCCAGTTCGAATCGTCTCTCTTCTTGTCTGTGGATCTTAGTGTGCGTCTTCAAGATGGATGATCTCGCGAAACTCTTTCCACATATTTTGCAGTCAAATGGTCGTTCGCCGGTGTGGATTCGACAGTGATCTTTGAGATGGTGCCGGAATTTGAACGCTTTCCCGCAGTACTCACATTTGAACGGTCGCTCGCCTTGGTGGACAGTGGCATGTTCTTTCAGCGCCGCAGGCGTTTCAAATACCCTCGTACACACCTTGCAAGTAACGGGACCTCCCTCCTCCACCGGTGTTGGTGTAGATGGTTCAGACCGCTCCTCGGTGGCTCCTGGCGAGGCCTCCCCACCTGTCCCTTCCCCAGCGGAAAGGTTCAGCGGTCCCCGTCCGTCCCCTTCGCCACTAGAACCCAGACCATGTCTGCCGCGGAGTAGCGGCATCATCCCGAGCAGCCCGCCTCCGAGACCTGTCCCAACTAGAGACGGCAGATACATATCAGGTGATCGCAGATACGTCTGTAGTCTCGCGGGACGCTCTTTCTCATTCCAAGCTCCCCCAGATCGTTCCCTTCCATCGTGAGGCGGCCAGCTGTGCGAAGCTACCGCCATGGGCGCCGACGAAGCGTCTTCGGCCCTTCCTCTTGGTGCCGTGACCCGGATCACTCCCGACTCCCCCGCGGCGGCGGCGGCGGTGGATGCTCTGGTGGCTCCGTGGGCAGAGGCGTGATGTTCTTGGAGTTGGGTTGGAGACGGGAAACTGCAGCCACAGTCCCGGCAGAGATAGACAGTGCCGCTGGCTGCTCCCTGTGAACACACAGACGGGAGAGATGGGGTTAGAAAGCGAGTTTCTCGAATTGAAGTGTTAGAACTGGAAGATAACTGGCGACATAAGTAGAGATACTTGTGTGCAAAGCGGAATATAACTGGTGCAAAACAGCAAATAAGTGGTGTCAAATGTAGAGCTAACTAGTGTTAAAATCCGGTCAAACAATTGGGATAAATACTCTCAGAAGTGTGAGACAGCTAGTGTCAGAGAGAAGAGTATCTGCTGACTGCTGTTTCGAGAAACGGTCTTGTCGTTAAAGGGACTATCCCACCTTTAACATGGGGTTTGAGTTGAGATAGCCAAGTTTGCGGCGAGGTTCAGAAACCACTATCTATCTAGGTTGCAACCCTCGCGGCCTCTTGGTGTTGAAGAAATTCGTTCCCTTCATTTGAAAATGGGCCTTGTACAAGGCCCTATCTTCAGCATGGAGCGACCGTTAGTGTGACGTCACCTCGTTTAGTCATTCTGATTTAAATGGGTTTGTTCGTTGAAAAATCGCTTAAAACTTGGTCTGAACTTTGGTGTGGTGCCTACAGAGTAAAAAGAATCAGATTTATGACAGTAATGTGGCCTGGGGAAGGAGGTAATTTTGGGCTGTGACGTCACATATTTGAAAGTTTGTGTTTGGAATATGGGAAGCCTAAGATGTTTAATGAAAATAAATGCCAGAACCGTGTTCCTGGTCATCCAAACTATAAAGTCAGGCACAATTTAACTGGTTTTAACAACATTTTAGAAGGTGGGATAGTCCCTTTAAGTGTGGGCTGGTGGACGACCTGACGCACGGGGATATCCGTCTGTCCTCACGAAGAGATGTGAGGACATAATGACGCTGTATCAGAAGAAGGAGATTAGTTGTGTCCTAAGTGAGAGAAGACTGGTGGCAAAATAGGTGTGTCAGGTGTTGAGAACTGTTAAACATGAAACAGTCTAGTTTTAGTAATGGAACGCCTGGTGTGAATGTGCAACACGTTTGTGAGATTCGAGACAGAACTGGCTTCACATTCGGTACATAAATGGTGTTTAAGTCGCCACGGCTTGTGGCTTATGTCAGGCGGGGCAAGTATTAAATATGAAATAAATATGGAACGGCCATGGCATCCGACAGCTTTTCATTAGGGTGGTCGCCAGCGCGGGGGGTCCAATGGAACCCCAAAAATTTCGCTTCCGTAATGCAGCCTGATGTATATAAGGGTGCGCACTGTGCGTTTTTCGGTCAGACCACCCAATCCGGAAATCGAGACAGAGCCCTGGCAGAAATCCTGAACATACATATGTACCTACAAAATGCAACATGTTAAATGTTGGTCGCAGCAACCGCGTCAGTTTTTCAAGTTTCTCATGTTTGTAGAAAAGTGGTTTGTTTTTATTTGTTTGTGTGTTGGATGAGTGTGAGGAATCGAAGGTTAGTGAAGACAAATGTTCGTGCTTCGTTGCCGTTAAGTTTTAATACATAAAGGGATTGTCCTCACGTTCAATGAAACAAATCGCCAACAAATTCTGCAAATAAATCACTGTTAACTTACTCAACATTTTTTTCCCGGTCGCATACCTATTTATTTTCACCTAGAACTTTATGTTTGCTATTTAACAATTTAGATAGATTTCCATGTTTTGCATGGGCTTATTAGTACGAAATGGAAATAAATAAATCCCACACTAGTCACTACATTGTCAATATCAATGTCATGTAGTCTGGCAGTTCTAATCGCAGGTCGGGCCTCAAATCCAGGCGCTCTATTCTGTCTGGCAGACTCTATCCTGAGAGCCACAGCAAACATGCCTTATCAAGCCACAGTGCCGCACCACCGGGGTGGGGGTGGGGGGAGGCGTCCCACGCCAGCCGGGGGTTCCCCTAGTATCATCTCGCTTGCACTCGTTGTGTAAACAATGACTGGAGAATGTGTATATGTGTATGTCTGCCCGGGTGCGGAGAGGAGGAGTGAAAGTCTGAAGAGTAAAGGGCTGATATTTCAATGTGTTCCCGCGAATGCTGCTTAGCATTTTGCATTTATTCGTAATTCAAGTTCTTTTTATTTTTGCCCAGAAGTGTCTAGATGTAATGAGAAAAATCATTCTTATTTGATCGACCACTTACGAGCTCTTGCTAATGCTCAAATACATATGCTCATTCCCGTGCATTGAAATTAACTCTATACACATCCAGTTATCTTCCTTCATTTGTTCCCAATCTCATCCATTCGCAAACCAGCACCGTCCCCCTCACCCCCGTCCCCTCCCCGCCCCGCCCCGCCCTCCGGCGTCTGTGACCTTTTGACCCCAGCTGCGGCGCGTGCGCTCCCCATGACCTTGCTCGCCAGGCGCCAGCTGACTCGGCGTGGTGTGCCGAGAGGCCACTAGGGTCCAGTGCCATAAATACCGTATCATGAATTCAGCAGCACTGGCAGAGTTATGCTGCAGAAAACAACTACCTATGTAATTCATAATGTTTTTTACGTATTTCGTATATTGCATGTCCCAGGAATAGTTTTGTTTGCTTGGATGCACGTTGGGTCACACGGCGTATTTGAAAAGTACGTCGTTTTATTAGATTTGGCCCAGCATTGGGAGTGAACTCCTCAATACTCAGCTGAACGAAATCAGCTAAGCAGTCGGTCGGCTGGGTTTTCATGGGTCAACGCATGTTTTATCTATTTTCCTGGACGGTTTTAACTACTGTTAAATAGTTCCGCTCAATATCACATTCATTCCGACTAGGACATTCGATTCGAACCTGGTTGGTTTATGGGTGCCAATTCCATAAACGAAATATCGTACACGTGATTTATTTAAGCGTGTTGATATCACTCATTTCACGTGGTCAGAGTGACTGTTTTTGCACTGAAAAGGCCAACGTTTTGGTAAGAACACATCTCAGTCTCAAACTGCTAACTAATTCAGAGTGGTCTGTTTCAATCTAATATCCAAGTTTTTCCGTTGCGATCTTAAACACTTCTTTTGGCCTCAATCTGAATATAACAACTGTTACAACGAGCTGTGAGCTGTTTCGAGCTGTTTCGTCTATCTGCAGTCAGCTGTTCCGTCCATGAACACTGAACAGTCAGCTGTTTCGTCCATGAACAGTCAGCTGTTTCGTCCATGAACAGTCAGCTGTTTCGTCTATCTGTGGCCAACCGTTTCGCCTATTTCCAGCCAGCTGTTTCGGAGAAAATCACTGAACAATCACAAGAGCAGCAAAACACATCGGAGTAAAACAGCCGTCAGCAAAAACCACAAACACAGTCGCTCTAGCAAAAACCAGCGTAAAAAGCTGCCGCTGATACTGGTAGCAAAAAGTAGGGGGCGGGGCGGCCGGCAGGTCAAAGCTGTAGCCGAAGTCGAGAGATGACTGATACTAGAGGAAAAGTATGATCTATACTTCCGTAAAACGTTGAGCTTAGTGGGTAGGTAATTCGTGTTTTTAGAGCCGACGGGGATCTTTATAACACATCTTGGGCGATCTTCTTTGCAGACTTTTCTATTTGGTCTCGCCTTCATAAAGCATCTCTCCCCTGAAAACCTTCAGTTTCCACTTGGTAACAGGCAAACTAGAATCTGACGGTCTAGTGCGGTGTTATCAGATGGGCCAGGTCCATTTAGTTGGCCCTAGGTTATTCCTGGAATACCTTATCAGTGATGGGGTCCATTAATTTGCCATGTGCCTCCCCGGCTGCTCTAACCCTATCAGCTAACTGGGATGCATGATCAAGTCAACACATCTCACGAGCTGATTTTCCAATTCGCTCTCAGCATTGTGATCATGAACTTACAAGTCGTATCATGAACCGACTTTCCTATTCGCTCAGCATTGTGATTCGTTTCAAATTTGTAATAAACAACTGCTCGTGCATCCCTGACACTGTTCCTACCCTTTTAGACAGTCCTAACCCCAGCGCGCAGGCCGGTTGCGTCAGGCTCCTCCACTGCAGACATTGATTGCTCAGGCACGCATGACTCTGGGCCGAATGACCTTGGACGGCCGGCCGGCCGCCACCCGCTGCCCCCCCCCCCCCCCCCCCCCCCCCTCGACCGGCCGCCCCCCCCCGCCCGCGGGCCGCGCAGTGCGCCTGCGTGCTGCTATGCGCTGCCATGAGCCCCCTCCCCCCCTTCCCACTGCTTGGGAGTGTCCACACTGCACCGTACTGGCCCGCCCGCTAGTAACTGGTTGACTTGACGTCTTGTATTGGGCCTCCCTGCATTGCGCCTTGCTCTGTGTTTTGACGCCTATCCCAACCCCTTCCCCGCTACGATTTGGGCTATAGCTATACTGTAACAGATACATTATATGTGGAGAGCTATGCCAATATACATACATACCTAGGTCATTAAATAGCAATAATTACCTTTTCTGCAAACCAATGTAAACAAAGCAAATACGACAACAACTGCTGAATAATGATGATGATAGAATTTATGCAACAAAAAGCTAAAATGACAGCGATAGGATGAAAGGTTGGGAGCAACATGGACCCGGAAAGACAAAGATAACCACGAACTTCGTGATGAAGCCCTTTATTGAACGGATTAAGGAAAAACAATAACTTTAGTAATTAACCCCGCAGATGACGTGCTGTGTAACCCGAACAGACAATAACAAACAAGCAGCATTATCTCCTGCAATTATATGGCAGCAATAACAAAAATATATAATAACCAGTATAGCGCCTTTTGGGGCGACTAACGGAGCGAGCGAGGGGGTGAGTCTTGCACGTGCGAAATTTCGAGGGGGTACCTCCAACTGACTTGTGCACGGCACCCTACTGACCGGTTTCTAGCGATGTGCCAAATTTGAGCACAATCGGCCCAGCCGTTCTCGAGATCTGGGAGCGGCACCCTGCACGTGCGCACGTGCTAAATGGGTCCCAACTGACTTGTGCACGGCACCCTACCAACTGGTCCCTAACCGTGTACCAAATTTGAGCGCCATCGGTCCAGCCGTTCTCGAGATCTGGAAACGACCCCTGCACGTGCGCACGTGCAGCAGCACCCCAACTCTGGCACATGGATATGCAGTGCCTAGTGGGTGCCTACCTACATGCCAACTTTCAGCGCAATCGGCCAAGTAGTTACCGAGATATTGCAACAATTACAAAAGTGACACCTCTTCGTTTTGCACGTGGCACGTGCATAAGGGGTCACCCACATGCATCTGGAATAGTCCAATACTTGGTAGAAGGAATGAAGCTACCCTACAAAAATTACCGCATGTAAATCGGTCAAGTGGTTGCTGAGATATAAGCGTCGCAAAAGCGTGACCACGGCCGGCCGGCCGCTCATACTCAGAAATTTCCGTTAATCTAAGGAAAGACTACGCTCGCTTCGCTCGCTCCGTAATAAAAAAACACGCAAAACAAGTAGCAAGCTCAGCGTGGTGAAGCATGACTATACTAGTGGTGTCAATCGGATAACAACTTTTTGGTATACCGATACCAAACCGATACTAAATTGGTATTTGGTATTTCAAAGCTTATGCATTTGGTATTTTGTTGGTATAAGGAAGCTTCACTAATGTATAAGATGCTCAGAATTTGGTAAAAAGTTGGTATTTCTATCAGTTTTAAAATTCGGTTCGGTTTTCGGTATTTTCCTATTGTTTCGGTTGGTATTTGGTTTGGTATCGGTTTCCAAATTTTTCGTATTTGACATCACTAATGACTAATGTTTCTCGCAAGCCTGTTGGATTCCTGCAAGCCTGCAACTTCTGTTGAATTTGGTGAATACCCTGAATCACGTTGCGTGTTGGGACGTTTCCTGTCTCTATCTTCTGTCCGGAGTGCGGGGATCCGGTTAGGGCTATCTCGGGAACGGATGGTTCTAGTGAAGACTCGAGTTGAGGACTCGAGAGGATAATGAGGGTGAACACTTGAGAATATTTGATGGTACATCTATATCCTCATTTCTCAATCGAGAGGACGAGTGAGAAATGAGGAATTAGAGCATTCTGATGAGGACAAGAGCGGAACGCCAGTCGTCTAGAACGGTGTATGAGTCGGCGTCGGAGGCGGAGTCGATTTTGGAAGCCAGAGTCAGAGTCGGAGTCACCGAAAATCTATCGTCTTTGTTTAGAGGACATTTGGTTTTACAATATTTTTCTGAAAAGGAGTTTGTGAACCGTTTTTCAGCCTAGGTAATGACCTACAATACTTGCTCGACACAAATGTTGAGATGCAATGAGAAAGAAGATGAGCTACAATCATATGATAACTTGTGTTGCATTTTGCACCACAGTTCTATCACTTTCATGCTATATTTGCTTAGACATTGTAAATGAAGAATCATGAATTAATTCACCCCTAGCGACATCACGCTGAGACATAACCACCTGAAGTAACAGACGTCCGAACTTAAACTGACTTCCGGTGGCCGCTTCCGGTCAAATAATACCGTGGGAACAATCGATGGAGCGTGGGAACGCGGGACTTCCGACAAAAAAGACGGTGGTAGTCCATTTCCGTACTGCTCTGTAAATATCCAACTGCTTTTTTATACCGTGTACAACAATCAAGAACCCAGCTGCATAAATATCGCATGTCGAGTAGTGGATATTCGCTAGTCTCTGCCCAGTTAGTGCATATTGCAAAATGTATATTTTAGAAGTGCTATCCAGCTCAAATGTACGCACATTGAGCACGGGTCATACAAGGCAGCGGATAACTATGGGTTAACAGTGCTCCAATACCTCACTTTCAATAGCACCCCTTCCCATTCTTTTTTCCTAAAATCGTCGTCCCTATTCGGGTGTTGGTGTGTGCCTACTTTTCAAAGTACAGTCTTGTATACAGGGAACTTGCCGGGGATTCCCAATGCACAGACCTATTCTTAGCAACTCAAGATTCTCTCGATGCTAGCTCGTTTAGTTTGAGCTCTCCGTTTGGACCGCTATGAGATCAAATGTTGAAACCAAGCCAAGCTGAACCGAACCGGACTGAACCGAATTGAACCATTGAACCGTTATCCCAGCTACGGCCCAATCACGGGCGTTACCTCCACACGAGAGGACCTCCTGTAGCTTCAGCACGTGCAATATTGCAACTCACCACCTCCTACTGTTCATGGCATGCAGCGGCGTCTCACTGGCTTTCACTGCTAGACTCGCAGCGTGATATGAGGCGTGTTCGTGGGTCGTGACCGGGCGTCGTGACCCGAGACCGTGACCCGTGCGTCCGGGTTGGCATTCGGGTCACGTTGAGGTCAAGTGACAAGTAGGGCCCGGGTCAGAGTTTGGGTCGGGTTAGTTTTGAGTCGGTTATGCACACCAGAGGCCTCTTGCACCAATATCCTCTTGCACCAATGCTTGGATTGTTTTGCATCGTGTTCCCAGTCCAAGTATCAAATGTAACCATTTGCGTGCAAAATTTAGCAAGCATATGTAGGATTATGTATTGGGCTATTGCAAACAAATTTACCACCTGTAGATAAGCTTATTCTGAAACCGGTTTTTCGATTTTACCTAGCTAGGTAGTTTGGTGCAAGAGGCCTCTGGTCAGATGTAGGTCTAGGCTAGGCCCACACGAGATTCGGACTAGGTGCGGGCCCAGATCAAACTGTGGTTAAGTTTAGGTCAAGTTCGGCTATGTCTGCATCAGATTCAGGTCAGTTTTACTTGATGTTATTGTTATGGTCAGGTTCGGGTCAAGTCTGGTTCATGTCCAGCGTCCAGTTCTTGTCCGGCTTTTTCTCAATCGTGTCCGGTCAGGATAGAAGAATTCAGGATTCCAAGGTCAGAAATTCAGAATCCTCAAGTCAGGGTCCAAAGCTCCAATATTGATAGATCAAGCCAAACTCCCAAGTGCCTTTCATATTTCTCCCCCCCCCCCCCCCCACCAACAAGAACAATGTTTCAATGCCCATCACTACAACCACATTCTATAAACTTTCTACAGTTTATACCAGCTTCTATCCACAATATCGGCATTTACGGCACCGTCGCCGCGCGCGCGTGGCCGTATGGCGCGTAAAAAAGGGCGCGCGGGGGCGGCACCCGCGCGCAGCTGCCCTCTGCCGGCGAGAGGCGGCGTTGAACAGGCAGCGCGTGCGCTGCCGCCTCATGGCTCAAGGCCGACCAGCTGCCTGGTGGAGAGTCAGGGGTTCTCAAACCTGTCAGAACACGGAACTGGTGCGTGCGTGTTTTGTGCCGTGCGAGGGCACTGGTGGGTCCAGAAACGGTGGCATCGGACGCAACGCATCCGGGAAGGGGATACATATTCCCAAAAACGGTGCTCCCATTTTGGCAATTTCTTTGTGAATAAGCTAATAAACATGTGCAGCAGCTCCGAAAGTCACAAGTTTCCTGACATGTTTTTTTTTCTGGAAACATTCAATACGTATTTATAACTCAATGTTTGGCTCCAAGCAATTGAAAGCAATAGCAATAGGAATTATAGGTAAGTCGGTATGTGGACATTTCGCAGACCATTTTTATTTCAGTGACGGGACCGTTTGTCTCCTTCCTAGTTCTTGGCCCTGAACAAAGATCCACACGGCACTTAATTCCAGATAATTTGTATACACTTCGCCGTGAACACAAACTGCGGAGCGGATTCCCTCCAGCCCCCCCCCCCCCACCCCCACCTTGGCGCATGAGTGTGAGGACCTCAGCCTTGCCGTCTGCTTGATTAGTTCCCCGTCTGTCCGTGCAGTGGCAGCACCGTCGCCAACTGGCCAAGCAGACGGTAGAGTGCGGCTTACATAGCGGTGCTGCGGTACAGTCTAACAATCCAGGCGGATGCGTCGCTCGCTCGCGTTTTTTTACGCGTCAATGTCTTTAGCACGTGCGGGGCCGAATTATCCGGGTCATTGAGCTATGGCTGCGTTTATGGCCTCAACTCGACGGTTGTAGAAGACAACGCCGTTTGTTTCAAGAGACAGTCATTCTGAGAACTGGTAGGCATTCCCATCGTCCCAGACGGAAAGCGCCTAGCCCTACAAAAAGCCAGATGCTTGCCAAGGGAGTTCCGAAATGAGTCTTTGATACCGATGATGCTAATAATTTTTTTGTCAGCTACTTGGAGAAAATAGATTCGTTAATGAACGATGGTGAAAAGGACTGACGCTACACGATATCATTTGACCCCCTGTCAGTGGCAAACCCACCCTGTCGTACCTAATTTCGATTTATGTCATTCCCCCACTCCCCAGTTCGATAAAAAGGACAAAAAAAAGAAGGAAAAAAGCGACTTCTGTAAAAAATCGTGGCAAGTGCAACAAATGCACATAAGTTATTTAAAATTGTGTAAATAAGATCTTCACAGAATTCGGAAAGTAGTTTCGCCCATGAAATAACGGCAAATCTAACGCAAGGAACAGACGTCTCCCCATATACGCATTAGATCTAACCTCGTAAAACCAGTAAACACATAGCTTTAGCTCAGCGTCAGCTGCACACGCTTTATATAACACATGTTCCACCATTCCTAGAGCCTTTAGCACTGAGCTCTCCAGCCTTGCTCTATCGATTCTCCCCACTCTCCCGGCACCTCCCCTACTCTCTCCCCTCATCCCCGGCGCACGCATAGCAACAGCCGCCCGTCTTCCCCATGACTCCCCCACCCTCCCTCTCCCCCCAGTGACCTCGAACACATCCGGGCCCACGCAGCGAACACGCCACCCCCCTCCACCCCCCCCCCTAACGCACACTGCGCCGACGCTGCTCCGTTCAAGGTCACGCCTGGCGGTCATGGGCTCTAGCTCCGCCGCTGGCGGTGGACAAAAAATACCACTACGCGCGCCGCGCTGGTGGAGGAGGCTGGCTATGCGAGGAGGGGGAGGGGAGGGGGGGGGGGTCAGTGGCCTGATCTTGGCACTTGGCCAGCGCGTTAGTGGTGGGATTTGTGTGAGTAGGTGTGGAGCAGAATGTAAAAAATATAGATATATAAGCAATATGTTTCATCTTGTTTATTGTTTAATATTATTAAATGCGTCACTTACTTAGTAGCCTACGACTTGCTGAATTTATAAATAGTGTTTTTTTTCAAAATGACATACATTTTAATGGTTCCATGTTGTATATATTACATTCAACAATTGAAGCCGAAGTATATGCATTTGTTTGTCTAACACGTAAAAATTCAATACTTTGTGATTTGAGATACAAATGGTTCTCCAATTACGCCCCAAAGCATTTGCACTCCACCCGGCCTCAGCAATTCGAGGCTGGATGGAGGAAATGATTCATTTTGGGAAGTCATTTGCGCCGATTTTCCGTTGAGGCAGGTACGGAACAGGAAGCAGACTGCAGAACGAGGCTAAGCGGCGCTCTTACGTTTAGCGGGTCTTTCTAGCCATGGGTCATTAGTTTTGTCATTTTCCCCTTCTCAAAACGATTAAAGAAGGCAATTTATGCAGAATGGTACCTCATTTATTGCCATTGCTTGCAGCGGTTATTTTATTATCATCCGATAGGCGTTATCACAAGTGTATTCGCGGCCATTGGGGCGACGTAAGAAAAGAAGAAAACAACTGGCCCCAAGAACTTTAAATTATCAGTTAGCATGCACCTTTTCCTTGATATGTAGAGAATTTACCATTGATTGTTAGAGAAAATTGCATTTAAAATCTTCCATTTATGCTTTTTTCATCGTTTGCACCGTATGTTCTTTTACTAAGCTTGAAACACTAATTATAAATAGTTCCCGCATCATCAAGAATAATAGGGAAGGCTTGAAGTGAATACAATAATCTAAACGGTTTTGTAATCCATGTGAAGACACTTCTAAAATTGCCTGTAGAAATATTAAAGGCAAAAGTTCAACTTTTTTCCAAGACGGATGGCTATAAACCTATTCAACGTGTGACAACTCAGCCGGTATATCGTCGCCTACAGCCCAGCTTTCCCTAGTGACCGATAGAGGCGCTGCTATCGATGTCCGCCCGTGCCGCCTAACGCAGCATAATAAATATCATACTCTCATTCCCGGTTGACCTTTAAAGGGACCCTCCCACCTTAACATTAGTTTTGAGTTGAGATAGCCAAACTGGTGGCCATGGCCTGCAAATACCGGTTTGGGCACTCACAACATCGAAAAATGCTTTAATTCGGATATATGGAATTTCAAACTTGCAGTTTTCGGATTCTAAGGGGCTAATGCATTGGAATGCCCCCTTAGAATTTGTGACGTCAGCGTTGATCTAACGATTTTTAAATCTTAGACTAAAACCATCGTTAACACGTGGTGGTATACACTGCTTTGCGCGCAACGTCTGCCGCACTTCAAGGCCAGGGGCGGTTCTCCCATATAGGCAAGGTAGGCAGTGCCTACGTCATTTGCCGTCTCCCCTGCCTCTACACCCTCACTAGACTGTGGCTTTTGATTGCTCTGTTGCTTTTGTTAAAGATATTTTTCTTTTCGTTTTCAAAATGTGTTGAAACGAAAGATAATTGCCTATACTTTTCAAAAAACGTCACACAAATATCGTATTATAACATCAACTTGATTAAAACATTTGCCTAATTGTGCCTACCTCGTCCTACTAGATTATCGACTATTGCCATGTTGAGGCTATTGAGCCTTTTGGTAGACAAGGTCTAGATGGTCGGCACATCGACTAGGTGCTACCTTCTAACTTTCAAACTGAACTTTTTATTTAGTCCATTTATCATAAAATAAAACACATTTTACGCTATCAATTTTCATCATTAGTTTAGGGTACCTAGCGTTGTTATGCTTGTTGTGTTATTCTATTGTTTCTTAAAAATTATATTGGACGAACTAGACTCCTACTGGGAGACTAGCTTCCCTCTGGCGGCAGACGTGTAAGCTTTAGTTAGATTTTCATAGATGACGCTGCTTGAGCTGACTGAGCAATAAGGCTGTCTTTTCCCCCTTTTACCTATTCCGTATTAAGCTTTTCTGCCTTACCTACCAAGTGCCTACCTACTTTCAAAGGGTCAGCGCCGCCCCTGTTCAAGGCTGCCAAATTATTGCTTCCAAATAAAGTCGCTAGGAACAGGGAAGATCCCAAAAGCCTAATATCTTGAAAATCAGTGAATATTTTTCGGTGAAATTTGGTAGATATTCATTTTTGATCTTTCTGAACCAAGGGACATCACTTTTATGCCAATTCATTAACTTTTTTTAAGGTGGGAGGGTCCCTTTAACAGACAAGGAAGCATAGTATGAAAACCGATGGAGGCGTCCGACTGATAGGAAAATAAGGAAATACTTTTAACCGCTTATACATTAAACTGCCTTAAAAAACCTACCAACCTACATTAGTGTATCAAGTGTGGTGTGAAATTGCCTTTTATACAAAAATCCATCCAGATCACACCCAGCCTTAGTCATGAAGGTACATCATCCCATGCGCGCATAATCACCTCACCCACGGACGGATTCCCCTGCGCAAACCTTGGATTCTTCGATATTCACGCACCAGTTCGACGCTTCACGTCAGTTAGCGCACGGTGTCCTCACTGAGCTCCAGGGTCGTCCATGGACGACCTTGGTCGCTAACTTTGAGTAAGCCTTCAGCTCTTTTTGCTCTATGTGACTGTAGGTAGGTCATCTAGGTTAACTGCTCAGTCCGGGGGAAACCTAGCGGTGATAACGAACCGGACTATTTATCTTTGCCTGTAACAGACCCCGATCATGGCCATGGACTCGACCGGACCGCCTCCAGGGGCGCGTCTCCCACCCGACCTTGACCCACCAGAAGGCCGCGCTCTCATCCTGATGAGCCGGCCTGATGGCACTCCACTGCGAGGAAACCCGTTCGCCATCATCAGGGAAATCCGCTCGATCTGTGACTCGGAAGTTGAAAAAACGAAACAACTCGGATCTGGCAAAATTCTCATCTCGACCTTCAACAAAGACCAAAGTTCTGCCCTTCTCTCCTGCCAAACCATGCTCGGAAAGGTAACCGGACAAAAGATCGTAAAGCAGAAGATCGTATGGCAGAAGATCGTAGGCAGTTGATCGTATGCAAAATATCGTAATGGATAAAGATCGTACGACATAATGCTCGTATAGACAAAAGATCGCATTCGCTAAAGATCGTCAAGGAAAATGATCGTATGCCAAAAAGTCGTAATGGATAAAGATCGTACGACATAATGATCGTATGGACAAAAGATCGTATTCGCTGAAGATCGTCAAGGAAAATGATCGTATGCCAAAAAGTCGTAATGGATAAAGATCGTACGACATAATGCTCGTATAGACAAAAGATCGTATTCGCTAAAGATCGTCAAGGAAAATGATCGTACGCCAAATGATCGTATGAGATAAAGATCGTACAGTCAAAATATGGTATTCACATGGTGCAGCCCAACTCCAGCGCATACAAAGCTTATCAATTTCTGTGTTCGCGTAGTAAGTGGCAAGCTCGACCATACATTGATGTTATTTCAGAGCTTAGATGGCTCAATGACACCTAAAAGCAACGCGTTGTATATGTGCCGAATAAATGAATGTATGTGCTGCCGTTTTCATGTACCTATTTGAAGTGAATACAACTAAACCCATGTTTCCCCCCACCCCCACCCCCACCCCCACCCCCCAACGCCTGGAAGGTTAAAATGTTGCTTAAGCGGCTGAAGTAAACGGCGTTAAAAATACTTTTCCTTCACACTGTTACCTTTTCATATTGAATCGTCATCGCTTTACAAGTCATCAACAGATGTTTATCGCGTTATCACTATCGAAGTCGCAATTCTCCTAGTTATAGGCTCCTAGTTTCAATCCAATCCTAGTTATAGGAGTCATTGTTATCGAAGGCCGGTTAACCCGCGCCCGGCTGGGGGTCCTGGATTTCCACGCCCTGCTGGGGGGGGGGGGTGTTTGAACACCCCCCCTTCTAACTCGGCTCCTGGGCCACGTAGCGATACGCGGAAGGCGGCGTTCGAAAGAGCGTCAAAAATAATGAGGAAATTACTTCGGTCAATTTTTTGGTCAGGTCAAAGGTCAGGTCACCAGAGGTCATTGAAGGCAAATTTTCGCCGATTTCCAGGTCGAATCTCGAAAATTTCCAAGAAGCCAACGCATAACTCGGGAACCAATAGAGCTACAGCGCCGCGGAAAAGCGCATTCGATAGCCCTATTAACGCCCTTTCTGAGTAATTTTCTCAGATTTGACCTAACGTCAACGGTTTTGCCTGCAGGGGGCAAAAACTACAAAAATAGCCGATTTTTTCGGAAACAGTTTTTCTGCAATAACTTTTGACCCAAGCATTGTACGAGCTTACTTTTACCGGCATCGTGTTCCTCTCGTCAAGACGCATCGAACGAACTATAATTTGACCTTGAAAGGTCAACTTGAAAATTTGACCTCAGGTCAAGGTCATGACCTGACCGGAAAGGGTCATGTTGCATATCAGTCGATCCGTGTCGTCGAGCTGAACACATCTAAGGCGTTTTCATCGCTCTAGCATGCCTCTATCAAAAGTTATTTGCGAAAAACTGTTAGATACCATTCGTGACCTAAGATGACCTCAGGGCATAAACAGGGGTCACAGACACCATTTTCATGTTCAGTGTGTCTAAACCACTTGTAATTCAGTGTTTGGGAGTGTTTATAATGTCTTTCGTCCAAAACAGGCGCATTTCAATTTTCTCCCATTGACTTATAATGGTGAGGTCGCAAAATTGACCTGACCTTAGGTCATCGATATCAAAATTCTGAGATATACATTTTGTACATGCTAATGCTCTTAGCAATCGCTAAAAGTTTCAAAGCGATCGGTCACTCGGTGTAGCTATGACAGACATTGAAACTTTTTATGAGGTGAGGTCACTTCGAGTGACCTGGTGACCTGACCTTGAATGACCTTGGTCTGAAATTTTCACAACATGTGTAGAATTGATGTATGATAAGGTGTACCAAAAACGGCGGCGCTCCGCGCCGCCGTTTTTGAGATATTCGCGAAAAACCACAGGGGGGGTGTTCAAACACCCCCCCAGCAGGGCGCGGGTTAAAGATGTTAATTGTCCATCATTGGTTTGAAATCGCCCCAGTAATTACAGAGTTACTGAAATGGGAACAAATTTGGCACCTCTTCTTTTTGTATTTTGCACGTGCATTGGGGGTCACTCACATAGATCAAGGGTATCCGACCTTTGGTGGAAGAGATGCAGCTACCCTATAAAAATTACCGCAAGACAATCGCTCAAGCCGCTGCTGAGATATGGGCCTCTCAAAATCATTACTTTTGCAAAACTGCTTGAACACCCTTGACTTCTCACGTGGCACGTGCCACGACGGCCACTGACATGTATCAAAAGTAGTCAATTACGGGGAAGAAAGGATGGATGGGGCTACCCAGCAAAAAAGACCGCAGGCCAATCGGTTCACCGGTTGCTGAGATATAAGCCTCTCAAAAGCGTTACAGGCCGGGCCGGGCCGGGCCGCTCATACTGAGATTTTCCCGTTATATTCAAAAGACTTCGCTTCCCTCGCTGCGCTTGCTCGCTCGTAAAAACACTATTCTATACGACCAGTAAAACGCCTTTTGGGCGAAGAACGAGCGAGCGAGATAGTGAGCCCTGCAAGTGCGGAAGGGCGAGAGGGTACTTCCAACGGGCTTGCGCATAGCACCCTTCCAACCGGTCGCTAGCGGTGCACCAAATTTGAACGCAATCGGCCCAGCCGTTCCTGAGATCTGGAAGCGACATTCTGCACGTGCGCACGTGCAAACGGGGTCCAAACTGACTTTTGCACGGCACCCTACTAACTGGTCCCCAACCGTGTACCAAATTTGAGGGCAATCGGCCCAGCCGTTCTCGAGATCTGGAAGCGCCCCCTGCACGTGCGCACGTGCAGTAGCACCTTAACCGCAACACATGGGAATGCATTGTCTGGTGGGTGCCTACTTGTATGCCAAGTTTCAGCGAAATCGCCCCAGTAATTACCGAGTTATTCAAATGGGAACAAATTTGACACCTCTTATTATTGTATTTTGCACGTGCACTTGGGGTGACCCACATGCATCGAGAGTATCCTATTTTTGGTAGAAGGGATGCTGCTACCCTACAAAAATTACCGCAAGCCAATCGCCCAAGCGGCTGCTGAGATATGAGCCTCTCAAAATCACTACTTTTGCAAAACAGCTTGAACACCCTTGACTTTTCACGTGGCACGTGCCACGACGGTCACTGAAATGTATCAAAAGTAGTCAATTACGGGGTAGAAGGGATGGGGCTATCCAACAAAAAAGACCGCAGGCCAATCGGTCCAGCGGTTGCTGAGATATAAGCCTCTCAAAAGCGTTACAGGCCGGGCCGGGCCGCTCATACTGAGATTTTTCCGTTATATTGAAAAGACTCACTTCGCTCGCTGCGCTCGCTCGCTCGTAATTATTTACTTTACGAACGTAACGTTACGATCTTTTGTCGAACGATCTTTTACAACATACGATCTTTATCTTACGATCATTTTCCTACGATCTTTTTTGTACGATCCATTGCTTTGCGATCTTTTGCTTACGATCCTTGGTCGTACGATCTTTTGCGACATACGATATTTATCTTACGATCATTTTCCTACGATGTTTTTCATACGATCAATTGCTTTACGATCTTTTGCTTACGATCTTTTTGTCGTACGATCTTTAACAACATACGATCTTTATCTTACGATCATTTTCGTACGATCTTTTGCATACGATCAATTGCTTTACGATCTTTTGCTTACGATCTTTTTACCGTACGATCTTTTACAACATACGATCTTTATCTTACGATCATTTTCGTACGATATTTTTCCATACGATCTTTTGTCTTACGATCTTTGGTCACGTAATCCTCGGAAAACCTGTTTCGGCTATTCTCGCTTCCAACCTGATGTCATAACAGGGTCTCATTCACTGTCCGGACCTCAGCGACCTCTCTGACGAAGAGCTTCTCGCCGAACTAGCCCCGCAGGGTGTTATCGAGGTGCAGAAACTGAAATCTAAAGATCGAACTCCAAACCCCCTGATTCGACTTCGCTTCAAAGGACTCGACCTCCCAAGAAAGCTCCTCTGCGGGTACCTCTCCGTCCCTGTTCGACCCTGGATCCAGCTGCCAAGGCAATGCCGTAGGTGTTGGAAGCTAGGTCATTCCATGCGCTCTTGCCGACGGAAAGAGACTGTCTGCGGGCAGTGCTCTGCCAGGGACAGCCACCCCACAGGTGACTGTACCTCGGTCCCAAAGTGCCCTCTCTGCTCTGGTCCACACCCAGCATGGGACCGAAACAGCTGCCCCGTCTGGAAAGCCACCAAACGAGACACTCGAGAGCGAACGCCATTCCAACCCCCGCCGCTCAACTCCACAGCCTGGCCACCACTCGAGAGCCAGCACCGAACGACGCAGCCCCCTCTGGCCGCCTCTGTCCAGACAGATGGTGAGGTCATGGCCCCTAAGGCGACCGCAGTCCCTATTCAGACCCAGACCGAGACAGCCAGCTCTCAGACGACCGACGCCAGCACCCAAACGACCAAACTGACCACCTTCGACTCGACGTCTCAAACTCGACCCGCCCGACTGGTCTCCGCCGAAGTCCAGACTGACACCCCCGACTCACCGACACCAACCACGGACCCCGACGACTTCGGCTGCTCTCGAAGCAGGCCGTTCACCCGAGGCTACACGGCGAGCTTCCAGCCTGACAGCCCCCGAAACGACACCGACGATCCCGATCCAGACCTGATCCCGAAGAGACGTCCCAGGGGTGAGATCCCTCCACCTGAAATCGGGTCGCTGAAGTTTGAGTATGCCAGCGGCAGGCGACTTCCCTACGCTCCCTCCACCCTCTACTGGTTTGACCATGAAATCCGACTATATGACCTTGACCTTCGCCCAGAATCCAAAGCGTACAGGGCAGCCGTGGCTGGCTTCTATTTTGACGGACCCCCTCACCACGGACGCCGTATCTTCCTTCAGAGAATTCCTCCAACGGGTAACCACTAGCCCTACCAACATCGCTGCCTAGGAGTCGAGCTATGCCTCACGGCTACTCCTCCAGAGCCACCAAATTCCAGTCAAAGTTGTACCCCTAAGACGGGCGGGACATGACTGGGGCACCCGGGTCACACCGGCTGCCATAACCCGCTGGCTGTCTCACTCGGTAGGCCGGTTTTTATTTTGGCCGATCCCTGCGAACAGCCTGCGCAATTACACTTTCACTGTCCACATTAGAGATATAACGTAACGTAACTATTGCGGGGATTTTTACTGTACTCGACAGTTTTTGCCCCTTGACTTAGGCACCAGGTTTTTTCTAGTTAGGACTTTTCCTGGTAAATACATCCCACAACAAACATCACACATTGCAACACCTCACACCATCAGCAGCAAGATTTACAGCAGCAAGTATGAATATTCTACCCCTTTCTGGACACCCTTGCCTTGTTAATCGGACGCCACATGAGCCGAATTAAAGTAAAGTTTGCTTCTCTCTCTTGCTTGGGTCAGAATTAAATAGCTGACAGTAAAGTAAAGTAAAACGAAAGATCTGGCTCATTGCCAGCCTTAGTAATTTCCCCTTCCCTGGCGGTTGCCTTAGGCATGCCGGGAAGACTAAATTAAAAAAAAAAATGCGCGCATAATCACTGCGGTAAAACTCCTATGGTCATGAGTTGGCAATAAGCCAAATGCGCCAGCGCTGTCGACTACCACAGCCCATAGGTCAGTGACCTTGGGTGGCCGTGCGTGTGTTCTGTGTAGGTAGCGTCGGCTGGGTGGGGGTGAGGTCGGGGGGGGGGGGCTGTGCCAGCCAGTGACAGCTCTACGGCTCTGACTGGTTGAGCTCTGTGAGAGGTGAAAATTATCAGATGTCGCTTTTGTGGTTTAGTTTTTATCTTTTTCTCTATCCTGACCGCGCAACAAGCTTTCCGTCTGTCCTCTCTCTCTCCCTTTCTTTCTTTCTTTCTTTCTTTCTTTCTTTCTTTCTCTCTCTCACTCTCTCTCTCTCTCTCTCTCTCTCCCTCTCTCTCTCTCTCCAACGTCTCCGACGCACTGTTCGATAACCCCGCCTCCTGATGTCCCTTCATCCCTCCCCTTCTTTCATGGGTCATTTTTCCATCTTCCGTTCTTTTCCTCCTTCCCTCACTCCGAATCTCCTTTCTCTATTTCCCTAGAACTTCTTTTCTCCAGGTCCCTCTTCTGTGTATCTCCTCGCTCTTCTCCCTCCCTCCCTCCCTCCCTCCCTCACTTCTGTCTATCTCGTACTCCCTCCCTTCATCTCACTCCCCCGCCACCTCCATCTATTTCTCCTTCTCTTCCTCCTGCCCCATATCCAAATATTTTTCCTCCCCTCCTCTCTATCTCCTTTTCTCTCCCTCAGCCTCATACCTCTTCCTTCCCCCGCTCTCTCTTTTTCTCTCTCCCCCTGTTCCTCCTGCCCTATATCCAAATATTTCCCCATCCTTCCTCTCTACCTCCTTTTCTCTCCCTCCCTCTCTCTCCTCCTCCTCACTCTCTCCGTCGTCTCCGACGCACAGTCGATAACTCCGCCGACGCACCCAGACATTGACCTCGAACCCACACCGACGAACGCTGCGGTCACTGACCGACCACCCCCGGGGGCGGGGGGCAGTGGGGCGGGGCGGAGCCCGAGGGGTGGGGCTGGGGGTGGGCAGGGGGAGCAGCGGCTGGCACGAGAAAGACTGGCACGCAGGGAAGGCTCGGTTGTAGCGTCGTGGTGGTGGTGGTGGTGGGGGGGGGGGAGGGTGATTTTTGGTGGGTGATGGATTGAGGATAAGGATTAACGATATCTTGCATAAAAAGATTAATGCAAGAATGATAATATCTTATCATTCAAAGAACTCTAGTCTCTTGCTTGTGTTGAATATCAACACGAGAGAATTTCTGTCAGAATGCCGTTGCATTATCATAAGTCCGACATCTTTTAAACATAGTTCGAGCGTAATGCTCTCACTTAATCTATTTCTAATTTTAACCACGCTGAGCCCCAGCCAGCAATTCACTTGGGCTGAACTGTGGCAAACGTCGGGCAGCTTGGGCTTAGCTTGGGTTTGCCCACTTTGATCAAAATCAATGTATTTTTTACTAGGGCTGAGCTTGGGCATGCCGCAGCTATGCCCACGTGCGGATAGCAGTAGCTCAGCCCGACATCTGCACACGCATCCAAAACAGGCTTAACTTGGGCGGAGCGCGGGCTGATCAAGCTGGCTGTGTCCTTCGGCTAACTGGAGTAAAGCCGGAGTTTAGCCATACTTGTTCGGCTGTTCGCGCATGCGCAGTTCTGCGCCAATCATGTGCAGCGTTTGTGACAGTCTGCGCGCTGTGCGACGAAACGACACACCGGTGTTGGGGCATTTGGTGGTTGATGTTTGGGCGCGTGTGACAGCGCGAAGAAGGGATAGTGGTCATTGCTCTTATCAAGTGGACTGGCATGGAGTTTTACGGTAGGTTATTGTATTGAATGGTGCGCTTGATCGTATGCAAACGTCATTATTTTGACTGAGTTTCACGCCATCAAACATGAAGCTGAATAGCTGTTCAGCCTGGCGACTTATACCCTCGCTCAGAAAAGCCGCATTCCGTGCCTTTATGTATATCTTTGTGAAATACCAGCACTTCTGAACCAGGAAAATGAAATACAAAACACAAATATTTATCTACTTATCACCGGGCACGCTCATTCTCTGCAAGGCCATGGCTGACCTCCGCGCGTTACACTCGGTAAACTCTACGATACACTCCCCGGACGCAGCCGAATTGGCAACTCTACCGGGAAACTCTCGGAAATACTCTTCGCTACGCTAGGCTTACCGACATTTGAGGGAGTTGCGAAGAGTTATTAGGCGGGAGTTTCAGAGAATTCCGAGAGCCTAGAGTAAATTTTTCTCTCAGTGTGCACACAATTATAACTTCCAGTGTGCACCAAGCGTCCTCAAGCTCTTAAAACATAGGCGTAGGAACGTTTTCGAAAGTGGGGGGGGGGGCAGGGTCCCAGAGGTCCAAAACCTAACCTACCCCCAAAATCCAATTTCTCCTCGGATTTCGGCCACTTTGTTTTCGCAAACACCGAGAGAAAAATTTACTCTAGGCTCTCGGAATTCTCTGAAACTCCCGACTAATAACTCTTCGCAACTCCCTCAAATGTCGGTAAGCCTAGCGTAGCGAAGAGTATTTCCGAGAGTTTCCCGGTAGAGTTGCCAATTCGGCTGCGTCCGGGGAGTGTATCGTAGAGTTTACCGAGTGTAACGCGCGGAGTGTCAGCTGGCCTCTCTCGTGCGATGCCTGTTTACTCTCCTCATTTCCAGCTGGAAGCATAATCGAGTTTATTCAAGGGAGAGTTTTGAAAAGTTTTGGAGAAAAGTAATGTTCTAGAAGCTTCGGCGCGCGCTAGCTGGCCGAGCGTCAGTCCAGCTGCCGGCGCAGCGCAGTGTGCACGTTGCTGCTTGTATTCCAGTAGGTACTATTGTGCAATTCATTTGAATTTCTACATTGCTTTGGTAGTGAATTGGTGAAATAAGTGTGTGCCCGTGGCAGTGGCGGAAGATTAAAACTGTTTGTACATCAAGAGGTTGGTAATACCTAACAGAACATTGGATGAATCAACTGGCAACTGGTGTGAGTGACTGAGGACTGACCAATGACAGCGATGGACCGAGTGATTACCGTATTAATACCGAGCAGTGGTATTGGTGAAAATGGGTGTGTAGAATGATGTGGTTGAAATTAGCTAGGCCAACCGCTCCAGGAGCTGAAGGAAGGGTGCTCTCTGCGCTGGTGAGTGGTGAGTCCTGCTGACGGCCGGGTTTTAAGAAGTTAATTACTGTTTTTATTTTAATGTCACGGATATGTAACTACTTCGTTCCATAATCCATCGGACGAAATAATTGGTATCGTAAAATAAGCGGTGTTCTTAATGCAGGAATCCAACTTCTGCATTGTGCTGTGCATTTTAGATTTACCCGGCTTTTGGGTTTCTTTTTTTCTGTACTGGAATCATACCATTGCTCGATGATTATTCGCTGAGTTTCGTCGAAGGGATGCCTTAGCCTCACATGTTTTGATAAAGAGTGGGAGTTTGCTGTGCACAGCGTAACAGCTGGTTCTTTATCACTAGATAAGAGGCGCAACTGGTCAGTTAGATGAATTATTGTTCACGTTTTGTGACGAAGATACACGTGTAAGATTGAACTTCACAAATGAAAATGTCAATAAATGGTTTGTTCTACTCGCATCAGTTTCGAGAGAGGCAGAGTAATGAGGGTTTACGAGGGGTGTAATGGGCAGTTACGTGGGGGAGGAATGGGGAGTTCACGGGAGAGTTCCGTGAGAGAGTAATGGGGAGTTCACGCGAGAGTTCCGTGGGAGAGTAATGAGGAGTTAACGGGAGTTACGTGGGGAGAGTAATGTGGAGTAATGAAGAGTTCTAGGGGGAGTAATAGAGGGGAGTAGTGATGGGTCGAGAGAGTTATGAAGAGTAATGGAGGAGAGTGATGAAGAGTTCCAGTGAGAGTTATGAGGGAGAGTAAAGGGGAGTAGCTGCCTGGAGTTTTAGGGAGTCGTTTTTGGTAACTCTCGATAACTCTCCTAAAGGGAGTCAAAATTTCTCTCAGTGTGTCCGCGTTGAAAACTTCGAATGAACATTTTATACGGATTAATGAGAAGTGCTGTTACAGTATTAATGCAACAATAAGTTATTTTTCAAGCAAACATACAATGTAAATTAAACCAATTGATCTATTTTTCAGGTACGTACCATTAGAGCAAATTGTTCCAAAAAATGGAATAGTTATACAAACCAGGACCGGGTGGACGCCGCTGTCGCCCTCGCCAAGTGGTTTAGCGGAAACTGCCTGCTTATAATTGAGTAGGTATACCTACATATACGGAAACTGCGCCGAAAGCTGGCCGACCACCTACTGCAGATGTGTGTGTGTGTGGAGGAGCCAGACGCCTCCAAAGCTCCCATTCACCAGAGTGAAGTTCTTTATAAACGATTGTTTGCTAATTGCTTTATGTCTTATGAGCGATTACTTGCTGTCCTTACTTTATGCTTTCGGTTAAGTGTTCAACCAAGTATTATGAACGCCGAACGGGGAGGAAGGCTAGCGGATCTTGTGATTGATTTATAGTTTTGATGGCGCTTTTTCATGACTTATGCCATATTATTGCTGCGGTTTGCAGTCCACTGTTTCATGTATTTGTGTTTCATTTGACGTGTCTGTAGTCGTTTGAAATAAACATTCAATCAAAGTCAACCACTACTTTCCTTTCGCAATGCTCGATGACGGGTTAACAGAGCATATGAGTGACCGTAGCAATTTTAAATATGCATTAAAACCACACAACCTGCTGAAAGTGCATTGACTGCTCCTTGCTACTTGATCCAGTGTGAAGCAAAAGCAAGATGAAGTCAAGTCGAGACTTGAGAAAACAGGAACCGTCACTCGAGCCGAACCCGAGCAAAACCACAGCAGTTTGCAATGTATAAACCCCATTCACTTCTATGGCTTAAGTCGGGATAGACAGGGCACACAGAGTGGGCTTGCCGGAGTTCAGCCCGCTCGGGCCCAGAGTAATTTCCATTATATAAATGAATTCACTGCTCGGGCTTAAATCGGGCTAACGCCAATCGTCGCTCAACTAGGGCTAAACTACGGCTGCCCGGAGCTCGCAGAGCGGGCATACCTCCGGCAGAGCATGGGCTTTAGTCGGCGTTTTTGTGTCATACGCCGACTTTAGCCCAAGCCCCAGCCGACTTTAGCCCGACTAAAAATCTCGGGCAATCCGCACTTGAGCCTGCTTGGGCCCGGAGCAAAATTGCTGGCTGGGGCACTCTTTTAAAAAATGTCTTAATCCGGTATATACGACAATTTCACACTACTCTCTTTATCATTATCCGGCTATCATACACGCTAGTTATCACACATTATCACTCATGTCTGTCACGACGATTCAGATAAAATCACGGACACGGTTTTAAATGTCATCGTTGTTGGCGACATTGTGCGTGCATGTGAATTCCCAGGCTATCTTTGGGCTGGTGGAGTGAGTGACTTGTCGCCATGGTAAGGCACTTAGTGCATATAAGCTGACGATTGCACACGCAACGTAACGTTTACATTACCTTACGTAACGTTTGTAGGTGGATATTTTCGTGTTGTATTCGCATTTGTTTGTATTTGTATTTGTATTTGTAATTGTTCACTTCTCTGGTATTTATTACTTGACATTTGTATTTGTTTACTTTGTCACCTGAGACCATTTGTTTGACATTTGTATTTGTTTATGCGTAGGTATTTGCATGTGTTCAACTATAGGTACAGCCCACCGCTAAAGTAATGTAGGGTTTTACCAATCTCAACGGTTGGCTTTGACTGGCGATTGTTTAATGCGGAGTGATCGAAAAGAAGATGTCAATAGCTAAAGTTGCAGCTGCAAGGGTGACGATACATATAAGCTATATTCAAAGTTTCATTGTAGTCTGGCTAATCGTTCCTAAAGCTTCAGAAGCAGAACATACCAATGACTGAAGTCTGAAACCCCACATTACTTCTGCTGTGGACGTGGACTGTACATATGTTACACGCTTCGGCAATAAAACTAGAGCCTTTTTTACAAGTGGATGCCTATCGTTGCATTTGTCATGAGTTCTTTTGTCTTCCATTCAGAACCCACAGCATAATTCAATCATTAGTATCACCTCTTCTAATAGCAAGGTCATCCCCCCTCCCCCACTATCGATGCAGAAACTGCCTCATACACCGTATAATTCTGCTTGATCGTTGGTGTTTTCTAATTGTTACCGCACCAAATATGCGTCGTTTTCTCAATAAACCACACACTACCTGCTTGCACTAGGAATGAACCGTTATATTGGCCGACATTATGGTCCCCAATCCCATTCCCTTCCTTCCATTATGGGTCTCAGACGCCTCAGTCATAGTGTATTGAGTAGGGAGACCCAACCGGCAAAAACATGGTGCAAAAAAAACGACAGCAAAAAAAAACGAATGGCTTTAGACGCGTGGCAGAGATCGATTCACAAGCATGTTTCTAGTGGGTATCTATCGTGACTAGATAAGATGCAATATATATGGTGTTTTGGTTGGTTTGCTAAGTATATGGTAATTGAATTTATGATTATGATAGAGTTTCACCGAAAATAGTACCTAACATTTCGCCTGCGTACGCAGGCGAAATGGTGTGAATGGAGTCGCTAAATGTGCATTTTATTGTGTGAATTCGAACCGACAAAAACCTTGACAAAAAGGGGCAGAAAAAGTGCAGTGCGGTCATGACTTGTAGAGGACATACATTATTGCCATGAACATTAAAACAAACAATAAGAAACGATGGCCGTCATTGACCATTTGTACTCCATTTGAACTGGGATAGATGTATATTTGCATTGATTAATTGCACTTACTATTTTTTCCCGTAACCCTCTTAACATTTTATGCCCTACATAGCCTTAAAAAAGGACACCAAATTTCAGAATAAAAGTATAGTCGACTACAGAATGATGTTCCACTTTTCACTGGCAATTATTAGCCTGGAGTGGTAGACTGTGCCGCATCACACGGGCTGAGTTCACAAATTATAGCTTTGTCCCAATGCTCACAACCGACACGCTTAAAGGGACCCTCCCACCTTAACATTAGTTTTGAGTTGAGATAGCCAAGTTTGCGGCCAGGCTCAGAAACCACCATCTATCCTGGTTGCAACCCCCGCAGCTTTATGGTGTTCAAGAAATTTCTTCCCTTTACTTGCAGGGTGGGACCAGCGTGGTCCCTATCTCTTAACCATTACGGGAATCTGATGAAGTCATCAGGCTTTCGAACGTCCGTTAAATGTTTGACTAAAACGTTTTGTAGCACGCGGTGGTATATGCTGCTTTGCGCGCAACAAATGCCGCACTTTCAAATAAAGTCGCTAGGAACAGCGGAGATCCCAAAAAGTAAACAAAAGTAAAAGTCTAATATCTTGAAAACCGGTGAATATTTTTCGATGAAATTTGGTAGATATTCGTTTTTGCTCTTTCTGAACCGAGCGACATCACTTTCATGCCAATTCATTAACTTTTTTGAAGGTGGGAGGGTCCCTTTAATTGCGTGATAAACGGCACAACTTAGCGCTCCGGTCAACTGATAGCTTCTGAGGAGCGGAACATCATTCTGTAGTCGACTATACAAAAACAGCTAAAGCAGGCCACACGATAGCCAAGACCTCCACAAATCGCACCACCTCTCCCTGGCCACACCCTCCCCCGCCCAACCCCATCCGACCGCCATCGCCGGGCACGCTCCTAGCTGCGTCCCCCCTCCCCCAGCCTCCCCGCCCACCTGTGACGTCAGGCGTGACGTCACCGACGCAGCCATGGGCGGCCGGCTCCTGAGTTCAAGGTCACCCGACCGACCGACCGCTCGGCTGGCGCGGCCGCCGGCCGGCGTCGCTGGCGCGTGTGTGTGTCTGTGTGTGTGTCTGCGAGTGCGTGTTTTAGACGCCAAAAGGTCACTGTGACCTTGGGGTTTGTCGGTTGGATGGACGGGAGGAGTAGGGAGGAAGTGGGGAGCGGACGGGAAGAGGCAGAGAGAGAGAGAGACAGAGAGAGAGAGAGAGAGAGAGAGAGAGAGAGAGAGAGAGGGGGGGAGGCGTGGTTTATTGATGGTCAGGGCACGAGCGAGACGGGCAAAATTGGAGGATCTTGAACAAAGTTACTTCAACCAAATCGAGAATGATAAAAATTGTAACATTTCGTTGAAATTTGTTGAATAACAAAAGCTATGGAAGCATGAAATATTTAATAAAATCATCACGTTAAGTGATAGCCGTTTTTCGACAGTGATCAAAGCCCGTAGGTATCACAGTTTTTGTAAAACTGTATCGCTCTTCAATCCTGATAAGGGCTCAATAAAACGCTTCCTAACTCCGTCAACGTTTTCGTCTCACAATTTAACCAATCAATAACGTAGTGTGCCTCCCCGCCTAATAAGAATTCTAATGTAAAATGAACCCGATACCAGCACATAGCACAAAACAAATAAATACTGGACAATCGGTAGATTGACTTCAAGTTATCACGGTACCAAAGACGACAGAAAAAATCCTTATCCTACAAAAACGACAACACTGAACACCACCTCTAACCTCCGTAGAAAACGAAACGTAGCACCTATTTATGAAACTGCCCCGACTGCGTGCAGACGCGCTCAGAACTTTTACGCACGTTTACTACGCATGACACCGTTACGCCATCATGACATTAGTCCAGTCTTGCAGGCTGCGGGCCGCACTGCCCTCCTGACAGTTTGCAACGCGTGCAAGAGTGGGGAGGGGTACACGCACGCACACTCTCCCACCCCCACTCTCTCTTACACACACACACACACACGGTGCTGGTTTTGCCAAGTGAGGACCGTTGCAGTGGTGTGGGTACGCCTCAGGCGACAGAGCCAGACATTGCGTTAGCGTCTGGAGATCTCATGGAGAGAGTGTAGGTTAGTAGATCAGTAGAGCAGCGTGCACGGAGGCATGGGGAAGAGAGGAAGGTAGGTGTGGTAGTGCTGTAAGGTGAGGCGGCGGAAAGGCATGGAGAGAGAGAGAGAGAGAGAGAGAGAGAGAGAGAGAGAGAGAGAGAGAGAGAGAGAGAGAGAGAGAAAGAGAGAGAGAGAGAGGGCGAGAGACGAGAAATAGAAATAAAGGAGCGAAGGAGACCGCTGAATTTGGAGTCATGCCATCTTCGAGTCCCGATTATAACATCGCGGAATGTGCATGTAAATCGGCTGCCTCCCCTTTCACCCCCGTCCCCTGCTCCAACTGGGATCCCTATTCCCACAGTGTATCGTATTCCCTAACCCCACCACCCCCACCCTACCACCCCACCTTACCCCTACTAGCCCCACCCTGCACCATCTCTCTTATCTTTTCTTATCTCTTTATTATCGTTTTATCTCCCTTATCTGCTATCGTATCACCTTTACATTGTTTTGTCTCGTTTAATGTTGTACTGCTGTAAGGACGCAAATCTCGAAAAGCCACCCAGTGGACGGATTTTAGACCAATACATGCATGCATACATACATACATACCACCGTACCCCCACCAAACCCCACCAACCGCTTCCGCCGCCACCGCCACCCCGACCAACCCCACCCCTCGCCACTGCCGCCGCCGCTGCTAACCCCACCGCCAACTCCGCCATCGCTAGCTAGCGCTGCTCCACACGCGCTGGAAGTTCCCGTTAGAGCTGGCAGGCCCGTCGTCGGCACCATGTTACCGTTAGATACGGGCGCAGCAGCGCCGCGGGTGGGGCAGAATCAGTCACGCTTAGGCGCGGTTAGCTACGTGTAGAAACGTGTTGCTAGGTTATGCTACGTGAAGACGCGTGTTGCTAGGTTATGCCACGTGAAGAAAGATACGTGTTGCAATGCTAGGTTATGCCACGTGACACGTGTAGCTAAGTTATGCCATGTGACACGTGTAGCTACGTTATGCCACGTAACACGTGTAGCGTCGTTATGCCACGTGATACGTGTAGCTACGTTATGCCACGTGACACGTGTATCTACGTTATGCCACGTGAAGATACGTGTAGCTACGTTATACCACGTGACACGTTTAGCTACGTGTAGCTACACGACACGTTTAGCTACGGTTAGCTACGTGAAGGCATTTAGTCATGTGAAGGCGCATTTAGTCAGGTGGAACTGTGCTTAGTCATGTGAAGACGCGTTTTGTTTGGTAAAGAAGCGTTTTATCATGTTTTGCTACGTTATGTCACGTGGGACACGTTCAAAATAGCTACGGCAAACCAGGGGAACCACGATAAACCACGATAACCTCATCAACCGCTATCCATGGTAGCCAGAATAATCCAGAAATAGCCTGACAGTGATCTCAATACTTCCTTTACCGCGTGATGAAAATAGACCAATCATGGCTCCACACTCCCGTACACAAGGTCACTAAAGCAGATACGCCCGAGGGTGACCACGTGACTAAGCTCAGAATGCGGGGTGGGGGTGGGAAGGGGAGGGAGATAGAGAAAGGGTGGTGATTGAAACTGGAGTAGGGATGGAGGGGGAGGAGTGGGGAGAGTGGGGTCGTTCGGCGAGGAGCAATAATGAGTTACTGAATATAGTTCATTAGAGAGAGAGAGAGAGAGAGAGCGAGAGCGAGAGCGAGAGCGAGAGCGAGAGCGAGAGAGCGAGAGAGCGAGAGAGCGCGAGAGAGCGAGAGAGCGCGAGAGAGCGAGAGAGCGAGAGAGCGAGAGAGCGAGAGAGAGAGCGAGAGAGAGAGCGAGAGAGAGCGAGAGAGAGAGCGAGAGAGCGAGAGAGAGAGAGAGAGAGAGAGAGAGAGAGAGAGAGAGAGAGAGAGAGAGAGAGAGAGAGAGAGAGAGAGAGAGAGAGAGAGAGAGAGAGAGAGAGAGAGTGCGGTTGGATCGTACGGCAAGAAATCATTATGAGTTACAGAATATAGCTCATGAGGGTAATGATAGCTGCTCGCATATATTTATAGCGCCAAGAGGGAAAGAGAATAACACTAAAGTCAGACCAAGAAAGAGTGCGCGTATGAAATAGAGGGAGATAGAAAAACTGAAAGCATATACAGACAGACAGAAAGACAGAGACAGATATAACTAACCGACTTAATATTCCGAAAAAAAACTCTAGAGACCACACATACATTCATTGTGACATAGCTCTCACACTAATAGGTACTTATCCATCAATTATTGATGTTCACTGTTCATTTTCTGGTCGGGTATTCAGGGCCAATGAATTATGGATTCGCCCTCATTACCTGATTACCACCGCACTGAGAAAAATCCTGACTCCGCATGACACCCCCAGGGGGAGTTCACCAAAACGACACCCCAAAACTCCCAGGTGGTACTCCTCATTACACCCCCTCCAAAACTCTCCATTACACCCCAAAACTTCCCTCGAGAAACTCTCTGTAACTCTCCCTACCGTTTTAGAAAACTCTTCATTACTCTCCTTTACCCTATCAAAACAAACAACATACTCCCTGAAACTCCCTTCCATTACTCTCAATGACTCTCCTACTGCCTCATAATTACTCCCGATTACTCCATTCCATTATTCCCCAAAACTCCGTTTACATCTTCATGGTATACCTCTTGTTACTCCCCATCAAACTCACCCAAACTTCCCATCACTCCACTCCAGCCCCTCCCCCCCCCCGAAAATAAATATTGGACGAATAGCGTAACCACCCAAAGCTCGTGTACCGAAGCTCAGATAAAAATATATTTCAAGAAATGTGTATTCATAGTCCGGGGCGGTGGGAGGCTTAAAAAATTAACAAACGCTTTCGACATCCCGCCGCGGCACGCTCTCCGGGGATCTCACTCCATATGCTTCACGGTCGCGAGTTTTGATGTTAAGAATCCAAAAGGCGGCCTACCACAGCAGGAATGCTTGGTCTGGTGGTGCCGCTACCCTACCACCTCCTGGGCTTCGACGAATACTGCATCTTCTTCGTCCGGCTCTCCTTTCACGATGGTGGGATGGATATTTTGCTGGCCTCCGTTGGCTTCCGACGTGTCTTGCGGGATGCGCTGCAGGCTCTTCAGCTCATCCCCTGCAAAATGTTAATAACCATGAAATTATAGGTACACTTAACATTGCGTGGGAGGAAATGGAGGAGAAAGAAAAAAAAGAGAAGGAGGAAAATAATGAAGGAGAAAGGGAGGGAAGGAGGGGAGGGATGAAGGAAGGAAGGAAGGAAGGAAGGAAGGAAGGAAGGAAGGAAGGAAGGAAGGAAGGAAGGAAAAAAGGAAGGAAGGAAGGGAGGGAGAGAGGAAGAAAGAAAGGGAGAGAGAGGGGAGGGAAAGAGGGAGTGGGGAAGGAAGCGAGGAAAGATGAAAGGCAGAAATGAGGGAGGAGACTGAGAGGTAGGAAGATGAGACAAGATAAGATGGACGAGACGAGACATACGCGACCTGACGTGTTGGCACTGATACTGCATTTCGGCACATGATGTCAAAATAATGAAAGCAAGAGATTGCAAAGTTAGCATACTTTTTATGCACTACAATTTTGATAAAGTTAAGTTTCAGGGAAAGTCTAAAGGGCAAGTTAACAGCCTCCATCTTAGTTGCAGACACAGTAGGGTAATGCTATAAAACGTACCTACTTGAACGCTCAAAAGTTGAGCAGGTCGCTAAAAATAAGCTAAGGACGTTATACGCTGCATAGGTAGGTACCCATGTTAACATTAAAGAACGAAATTCAATTATGGACACTTTCTAAAAACATACAACAATTTAGACAAAATTTTTTTAAACATGCTGGTTTGTCGGTGGTTTTCATCATTCATAGGCAGTGGCAGTGGTAGGTAAGTAGGTAACTGATTTTTTTATATATAGGGGCTAGGAAAATCAAGGCTTTTAGGTATGCCAAGATAGTTTAATTTTCTGGCTCTGCTTTGAAAGACCTTCAAATTTGATATTTGTCATTGGTATGGATATTAAAATAATTGGGCAATAACAATAGGATCCATGACGTGTAAAGATTGTGTAATCCTAACTTTCCAATTTATTCGAGGGAAATAATGTATGGCATTTGCAAATACCTAGAAACTCAGAGCATGCTGTTTCCGATCGTTATCTCACTCAGGAACAAAAATCAATTACCCTTACAGAGACCATTCCAACCCATCAAGAACATGGGGTTACCATATGTTCTCACCACAGCATTATAACACTTTGCACTATAAAAGCATGATGGGAAATACAGCTAAGCTTACCTTTAAATCCAAAGGGTCCAATTATCCGTCACTGTATAGGTCAGGTCCGTCTAAGTCGACACGCTCTTCACTAACACCCGCCGCCCCGCACAACGTGCTGTGTACTACGCGCAAAAAATGGCGGCCACCGGCAGCCTCGCGACGTATGCTAAAACCCCTTCGTAACTCCCCTTTTACTCCTGTCGGAACGTTCGGGAAAAGTTTTTCGGGAATAATGGAGAGTTGCGTCACAGGGTTATGGGGTGTCACACATGGAGTCATTTCGCCATCCATTAAGAACTCTTGAAAACTCTTTCGCAAAATGAGGAAGGCTCGAAGTTACCCTAGAACACACTCAATAACTCTGCTGGAAAGGGAGTTATCAATGGTTTTAAAGAGTTTTCAGGGGAGCATTTTCAAGAGTTTTGACCCATATGGAGTCAATTTTTTTCTCAGTGCGTTTGCCAAAATACATACAGGGCTAAGAAAAACATTTACACCATGGCAACCAAGCGGGATTGCAAGTAGAAATCAAGTTTATTATTTGTTTAATTTTGCTCTTCTTTTTAAAATACAGTTTTGTCTTCAAGTTCCAAAAAGTTTTCAACAGTTCACTATGTTGAAGACAGTGAATGTCAAGAAATCTCAGTGCTCAGTGTTGATGTATGGAACGATATCATATTGTAAAACATCTTCAGCATGCGGCGTCATTATGAGTTCAGTCAGGTTTAAAAAGAAAAAAAAAACACGGAACAAATAGTGCATGGACGCGTTTCGATTATTAAATCTTCATCAGCATGACATAATCACAGAGAAAACAAGATCAAACTATATAGTTGTAACACAAACTATATAGTTTGTGTGCTATATCTTGTTTTCTCTGTGATTATGTCATGCTGATGAAGATTTAATAATCGAAACGCGTCCATGCACTGTTTGTTCCGTGTTTTTCTACTTGTCTCTATCAATATACATCAGTCAGGTTTATTTAAAGATGGCCAGTGTGCTCTAGCGCAATGTGGGCGAAGTCAGGTAAAAAAGTTAGGATAAAACACAAAATCTGGTACGCTGGCTAAACTAGCATCAGCCTTGATGAGACTGATACGGCTTCATCAGTAATTGGTTATCAGCTTGCTAGTGATAAATCAAGAAACTAAACTAATTAAACTTTCCTCTAAAACCGTTCTCCTGCGTACAATGAGCTGCACAAACGCTTACCCCCTCCCTCCCCTCCACCCCATCCCTACCAAACTGATGCAACCGCAACCGTCTGGCACCTGCCACCCCCTCCCCCCGAGCGAGCGAGTGCGAGCGAACCATGAGTGCCGAGCTATCCCGGCGCAGCGGGGGGGGGGGGGAGGGGGAGGCGGGGAAGGGAGAGCTCTGCAAACGCTCATGGCTAGAGAATAGAGATGTCAAGTGCGGTGAATTTATGAGGGATGTGTTATGTGTGAACAGATAAGAAAGGAAGTCTGCACGTCTACAGTTCATAGCCCAATGCAATGAAAAAAGTTTGGAATTGGACTTCAATGCCGGTTCATCACTTGGGTAGCGTTTACAAAAAAAAAAAAAAATATTCCCCCGTTTTTGGCAAGTGCTTCGTTTCAAATACCTTCGATGCTCTTCATAGTTCATATAACTTCCTTTCAAGTCTGCTTGAACGTGTGACCCATCAACGCCTCTTGCCTTCCAAATTAAATGCCACACAGCGCCAAAAATATGCAAAAAGAAACTCCAATCCTAAACAAAGCAACCAAGCGCCCAGGCCGGTGCCCCCCCCCCTCCCCCCCCCCCCCACGCAGTCCCTTCCCCAACTGGCTACCGCAATCAGCTGACTAACGGCCTGAGGCGGGCCACGCTCGTGAGCTCATGCCGTGAGACGAGGGAGGGTCAATGGATTTGATCAAAAGTGAGGGCGAAGGGGGGTTTTAAGGGGTGCTGGTGAAAAGTTAGGAAACGGATTGATTAGAGAGTTGTTGTAAGGGATATTGTGAGAATGTCCTAGGCACGGCGTAAGAATATCTCAGATTCATATCATTATGAGGAGTTTTATGAAGACAACGGAGAAATGCTTTGGAAAGACAGTTCATTGATCTGGTAAGAGGACCATCGGTCAATGTGGGATTGTCGCAAAAACGTCACAGAAAGGGTATAACTTCAGCGGATCACTCGAGCAGTGTTGTCCCGCGAATATATTCCGAATATATTCACGAATATATTCGCGAGAATACGGCAATGTTGTTTCGGGAATAATGTAGTGAATGGTGATGCCGGTTGAATTGTGTCAACGTCACTGGGACCGTGTTATATTGTAAATGTGAGATAGAGAGAGAGACAAAAATGTAACACAAAAAGGGACAAGAGTGAGAAACAAAGACACACGAATGTGAAACAAAATGAGAAACCATATATGTCTCAGGAGACCTATAAAATGTCTCTGGGACGTTTGTTCTTACCGTGTCTAGGCCATCAGTGGAGTTTTCTTCAACAGCGACGGGCTCCAACTTGGGTCGCTTTATCTGCACAGAGAGGTCAGATGACGTCAAAGAAGGTCACCAAAAGGCTGAGGCTTCGATATACAAGGTAAGGTCATTTCATGTCATTGATTGGGTTTATTTCAATTTTACTGAGTCAGATGAGGTCATCTACAGGTTCATTTTCCAGTATAGTGAAGAGGTCAAGTCATTTTATTATTTATGGACTGAACTTTCGACTATGCAAGGTCAGGTCATGTACTATATACTGGATGATTCCTTGTCATATCGTAGTCGAGGTCAGGTCATTTTAAAATAAGTTCAGAAAACACAATCTGCATGTAGAAGTTTGATCATTCGTAGTGGGATAGTATTTCGTAAGCTTAATAATATCAATAAATCAAGTCTTAATCAAGCCTTAATAAATCAAGTCAGACAATTATTTCGCATTGTTTGATAAATGCTTGATTGTCGGTTCAAACTCATGGTTTCAACTTTCATTGATAACACATTCAACCCTTACCCCACCACCCACTTACTTCCCGCATTCAAAATTCCGCCCTCACCGAGAATCGAACCCGCAACCCCCTCACACACTACTCACCACAGTGCTGCCCTCCTCTCCGTTGGTGCAGGGCGGCGCCGTCGGCGGTCCTCCCACCGGCGACACTCCCCCCTCTGTCCCCCCTCCCGACTCTCCCCCGGTGTCATAGGGGTCCGTGTTCCGATTTCGTTTTCTATCCGTGGCGGGTTCGGTGGCGGCTGAGGGGTGGGGGGTGGGTGCCCGCAGACGAATGCCGCTGACTGGGGGGCGGGAGCCGGCCAGACCTGAAAAGGGGGGGGGGAACGTCAGGGGTGGGTAGATATGGTGACCGCTAGGGGCTGGGGGAGTCATTTTACAAAAAGGCTTACGTAAAGCTAACCAAACACAGCAACAAAACAACCAAACCAAACATTTCCAAATCATTTCAAGCGTCCAAGAGGAAGCGAAATCAAAACAATCATAAGATAGAATCAGAAGGGCGAATCCATTGACGGTGGGAGGGAGTCGTGTGAGGGTCACCAGGCCATCAGTTAGAAACAGCAGAAATGACAGAACTTTAAAAATTACGCAAACGAGCTGAATAGCTTACGCACGTAAAATTACATGTGCATATAAATTGTGATTTAAAATGGCCTTTACTGACGGTTTCGGTAGCTGAAAATCAGCTAGTGCTACCAAATTTGTTCCACCCCACCTGGCAGCATTGCTTGATGAAATCATTGCTTAGTTGTGGAAGTTGCAAAACGGGTACCGGGAGACATAAATACCACCTAAATGTCATCTGTATTATCAGTCAGAATTATTTAACGCTACCAGCGGTTGCGTTAAATGTCATGAGATTTAGGTGTCGTGGCCTGAGATTTAAGTGTCGTGGCCTTCACATGGGTCTCATACTTCGACTAGTCGGGTAGGGTTACCTTGCCTCTGGTGATTTAATCTTAAGATTCAGGTTTGGATCCATGAGTGTGTCATAATTGTAATGTTGATTAAGAAAAGCAGATAATTTGAAAAGTAAAGTATTCTTGAAAAGCAAAGTATTTGAAAAGTATTCTTGAACAGCAGATAATTTTTTGTTTCCAGTGTGCGATCGTCCTAGACCAAAAAGCCATTGGGTTTCATGAGTCATGACCACATATTTCAACCACAAAACGTCCTTGTTTCCCTTATCTTTTTTTTTTTTTGTTGAAACAAACGTACCTCTACGCAACAAAGTAAATCCCTTTCAAACCGGTCAAAAAGTCAAATGACAAAAAGTCAAAAGACAAAAAGTCAACAGACAAAAAGTCAAATGCAAAAAGTCAAAAGGGATCAGAGTCGAATGGAAGAAATTCAAACTGTATAAGTCAAAACGTCAAATAGTCAAAACGAAAAAGTCAAAAGAGCAGAAAGTCAAAGTGGCAAAAAGTCAAAAAGGAGAAAATTCAAACGTGAAAAAGTCAAAACGGAAAAAAGTCAAAAGCAAAAAGTCAAATGCGGAAAAGTCAAAACAGATAAAAGTCAAAATGGACAAAAGTCAAAATGTTAAAAGTAAAAAGTCAAAAGTCAAACCGACAAAAAGTCAAAAAGACAAAAATCATATGGCAAAAAATCGTCAAATGTCCCCTGTTATTACGTGTTTTTTTCAGAGAAATTATTTAAACACATAAATATGAAGACATTACCCCTTCAACGTATGCATCATGCAACTGTTGATCGATTAATACCACTCAAAGGTCAGATCAGTCGGGGAAACTGTGGTCAAATCTCCCATTTTTGGAAGCCTTCCATTTTTGGAACGATTTTCCATATAAGGGTACGCTGCATAATATAACCATTGACTGTTATTTATTGAACGACTTAATAGATACCTGTCTGAAACTGATGTAATCAATCAATTTCATGCTTTGCATCACAATGCTTCATATACACTCTTACACGTCCTGAATAAAAAACAAAGTTGAAGTTAGGACACCTATGTACCCCATTATAGTCGAGGTCACGAACGGTCACCAGAGGTAAAAAAGAGTCAATGACCTTCCCCTGACTTCCTTTTACCTTGCTAAGGTCACTCATGCTCCGAAATAGCCCGCAAAGTCTTTGTTGTGGTTGATATTTCCCAATAACACGCGATAATCTGCGATTTTACACACTTCTGGCCTGAGGCTGTAGGTAACTCTTATAACGTCATAGCTCTGTGACCTGACATGACCCGGTCAATTATTTTTTTCTTTTTAAGTTGCGCAAAGATGCCGCTTTGGAAATGCAAAATCTTGTCGCGCTCTGCTGATCTGTTTAGCATCCATCTCAGAAAAAAACTAATGGGGGCTGCATCACCCTCCCCCCCCCCCATGCGAGGGTTGATTCAGACCGGACGTAGTAGGCCTGGCGGGGAAAAGGGCGCTATTAAGTCGGAGTCAAATCGAACAAAAATCGGCTGTTTTGCACCTTACCATCAGCGATTTCATTATAAATTTGTGAGCGAGTTCCTGTGTGGCCCCGGACATTACATTGATGTTTTTTGCACATTCTGACCACAGGTCTTCTATGTAAATATAGGGCATCAAATTTTTACAAAATGTTGCATCTTTATATTTTTGAACGACCATAACTTTGGTTGTACTTGTTTGATTTGAATGAAATAAACCTTACTGTTTAGGTAATTTCTTAAGCATTTGTTTAGATTTGCACCTACTTAAATATATGACCTTGAAATTTGCTTAACTCTGTTCTTAAGCACAAATATTGAAATAGCAAAAAACACGTCACCTTCGATTTGGCTCATTTTCATATATTTTATTGCCTACCATATTCTTAACAACCTGTGAAAAAATTAGAGTGGGCCATTCATAAGTTTTGAAGAAAATTGCACATATGCAAACGTATGTTAGCATGCGCAGCGGAGGGGGAAGAGCGAATTTCGCCCACCCCTCCTGTTTTTCGCCAATATCTCATAAGATTAATGCGAAATTAATTATGGCTACCTGTCAAGAATTGAATTGCACATCTCATCGTGCAAGCAATAAGAAAATCGGTTCACAACTGTTCTAGTAATAGCGGTGTAAAGTGAACATCCTGTCGCCGCGGCGACGCGGCGACTCGGCAGCCGGCGCCGACCGCTACGCGCCGCCTGAATTGTAGACTGTGCCGGGACGGAACGGAACGGTTCCGTCTTTACATCGCGCTCCCTACCGCTGATTACTTTCGATTCGCGTCAAATTTTGTGAGAAGACTAAGAAATGTACAGGCAATCTTATGGTGAAAGAATTTTGAAAATCGGTTGGTAAACAATTGAAATATGAACGTGTAAACACAAAATTGTGATTGCTGCGTTTCCCGCATCGGCCGAGCCCGCCTCAACCGGCGACATGTTACTCTTAGCAGGCATCTAACTGCCATTATTTATTATTGGATTAACTAGAAATTCCCCATACATACTAAAAATGTATGTTCTTTCGTATAGTGAAGATCAAAAGACGTAAAGATATCGTTGCGTGATAATGTTTTCGTTGAATTTACTTCATGATGCATTTCCACACGGCTCAAAATTCACCGCAAAATACCGTTTGCCTGAGACACTTTAACTATGGAACGTGAATGCTTGACTACGATGACTATGCATTTCCATTCTCGCAGAGTTTGGGATATCACTAATCAGCAATCATTCATTTCAGAAAGTGTGCACAAGCAAGCATGTCTTGACTCTGTCTTTCAAGGTCACGCGCGGTTGCGTGATGTTGATGCATGAAAACGGCGTTTGCCGCGAAAGTTATGAATGGCCCACTCCAATTTTTTCACAGATGGTTAGGAACATTGTGACGGACATAATATGTAAAAATTACCCAAAGCGAAGGTGACGTGTTTTTTGCTATTTAAATTTTTCTGTTTTAATTCAAGGTCAAATGCATTTCAAGGTCACTTCAATTTAATCTTATAATTAAAAATCAAAGCCTTATCAATTGCCTATAAGACCCTGTTAATATCATTTTGATACCAGAAAAGGAACCAGAGTTATAGCCATTAAAAAAATTGATGTGTGGCATTTTTCGCTATATTCGATGACCTATATCTCAGCGATACGTTATCAAATTTCGAAAATATTATACGTAACTCAGTTTTGAACCATGCCCAGTCTGCCTGCAAATTTTCAGAAAAATCGAAGGGGATGAGTCGACGGATTTCGGTGTTTGATTTGACGTGGAATGCCCCAGGTGGTGATAGGAGGCTGAAATTTGGGCAACAGACGTTCAACTTGATCCATCCAAGACGGATCTTTTGACGTATCGCAAAACTTTGAGTAAAGTCAATTCACTGACATCTAACGTTTGACCTTGGAGAGCAAGAAGACTACCCACAACGGCAAGTGACCTAATCAAGGGTAAATGGTCATGGAATGGTCACGTTTTTGCTAACAAAGCTCAAAGTCTTTCATATAATTTATTCCTGGATCTCGTATGAAATCAAATCCAAGTAGATAGACGTACGACAAATGCTCTAAGACGTCGTCGACGTCGAAATCTATGTGACACGTCGAAAGCTACTCAATGGTTTCGAAGTCACATTTCGTCATTGAACCACTATTCTTCAGATTTCTGCCATTGAAACCATTGAAACTATTATTTTGTTGTGTTGACTCTTATGTAATTATTATTTTTGTTTTTGACTTTATGTATATGACTTTTTATCCTTTTGACTTTTAGCGTCTTTGACTTTTTCCATTTGACTTTCTGCTTTTGACTTTCTGACATTTGACTTTCATATTTTTGACTTATAGCCTTTTTGACTTTTTTGCATTTGACTTTAAGCTTATTTGACTTTTTACCATTTGACTTTTATCTTTTTGATTTTTCGCGGTTTTGACTTTTTGCTTTTGACTTTTTGCATTTTTGACTTTTTGCCTTTTGACTTTTTGTCTTTTTGGCTTTTAGCGGATTTGACTTTTGCCATTTGACTTTCATCTTTTTGACTTTTTGTCTTTTGACTTTTTGGCATTTGACTTTTTGTCTTTTGACTTTTTGTCTTTTGACTTTTTGTCATGTAATCCCCTTTCGCACGCCAGCATGCTGCAAAGCATTCTATGTCCATTCATCGCCCATGCCCTAACACATTAATTCAGCTCTAATTTCAGAAGCCTGCTCTGCATATTCAGGATCAAGTAGGAATTCCCGAATACAGTTTATACAGAGCACTTCACCAGAGTTGCAACTGTTTCTTTTTGATCGAGAAGAGTTATTTTATTACCATATCTAACTATATCGGACGGTGTTTAACTTCAGTTCTTCCATTCATGTGAGAGTAACTCGGAAGCAAAGTACAGACTTCGAAAGTATGCTTCAAGAATACATGATTTGACTTTATGAGTGCACAATTTAAATAATGTACTAAAGACGATAGCTAGCAGGCTAAGGCTGTTTTAAGCTTTTCGATGGCTATATGTTTTTGTAAGAAGTGAAAATTACGATTAGAGAGTTCAGTATCATTGGTTTACGACAATGCTCAACGAAAATGGGTTATGGGTTAACGATGTTCACCCCTCGACGCTGTCAAGTTATCAACTTCCCACATGGGCTGAATACAGGCTAAAAGGCGGATTATTTGCCTTTGATATTCAGCTATCAAAGTAGTAAAAATTGACAAGCTACCTCCCGAAATTCACACATTCCATGTAGGTATGCCATTGAATGATGGGTGGATGGATGGGTTACTCCAATTTGATCAGAGGCCCCTTTATTCACGATATCCCCTGTTGGGTTACTCACATTTATCAACGTCGCCCCTCCCTTGGGTTACTCACCTTTAATCCGCAGCTCCTCGGCGGTGAGAAAGAGCGAGTCAAGTTCGTTTTTCTCGACTTCAACCTCGCCTTTGTACATGAACTCGACGATACAGCGGAGCTGAGAGAATTTCACATCTGTGGCAGAGAGAGAGAGAGGGGAGAGAGAGAGATAGAGAGAGAGAGAGAGAGGGGGGAAGGAGAGAGAGAGAGGGAGAGAGAGTTAGAGAGAGAGAGAGAGAGAGAGAGAGAGAGAGAGAGAGATACACGTCAGTATCAGAGCCGGATATAAGATATTAGCCCCTACATCGGTCAGATATCACCTACTGCACATCATAAGAGGACGTCATTGCCACCTGTCGACTTTCGTCCCCGTCTTGAGTTGGAAAAATCGAATTCGAAAGCTTGGTCGGAGCTAGAATGAAGATTCCAACAAAGACGAGGACAATATCCAACTACCAACATCCGTAATACCAACATTCGTCTAAAGCTGCATCATTCCAATTACCTAATATTATGAATATCTCAGGTCTAAATATTACAATGATAAGTTTTTCCTCCCTTCACAACCACGATATTTTCTTACCTTTTAATATCACAATGGGATGTTTTTCCACATGGTCCTGAAACAGAGCCTTGAAGTAGGGCGAGCACGCCGAGAGTACCAACTTGTGGGCCTTCAGACTCTGCCCCTCGCAGAAGAGCGTGACGTCCACCAGAGATTCTGAGGGAGGGTATGTAGGGGTTATATGGGGGTTATGTGGGGGTATATGGGGTTATATAAGGGTTATATGGTTGTTATATGAGGTTATATAGGGGTTATGTGGGGTTGTCTAGGGGTTATATGGGGTTATATGGGAGTTATATGAGGGGTATATAGTGGTTATATGGGGGTTATATGGGTCTCTGCGGGAGGAGAGGTGGCAGTTATATATATATATATATATATATATATATATATATATATATATATATATATTAGGGTGGCACTTAGCAATAGGGTGAATTTTATGTTATCCGATTTTTAGGCGTGCGGGTAGTTTTCTGGTTCCATTCCCGTAAAAAATAATGTGTGCAAAATGATTTTGAAAAATATTGATATTTAGGGGTCGCGAATTGAGGTCAAAGTTGACATTTTTGGGCAAAAAATCAACTTTTTGGAAACTACTTTAAACCTATTTGGAATGACATATGTGGTCATTAAGCGTCATTTCAGACGTATTTTGACCTTTGTTTGTATAACAATTGTTAATCCCATCACTTCCGGCCGATCGTAGCCAGTCCAGGTCAGGCCAAGACAGGTCTGATCTGGGCTGTTTTACCCATGTCAGGCCTGTTTTGGCCTGCGACCGGTGCCTTCTCACAGTGGAGGTCATATCCTCTGATTAGTGTGAGGAGTGACCGGTCTCTCCTGTTCCAAAGGGAGGACGAGCCCCACGGTTCTATCGGTTCTTGAGACATGCTCCTTTTCTGTCAAAGAGAATGTGAAGAAGTTGGAGTCAGCCTATCGCCGGCGGGCGAAAGCAGAGGCGATAGTGTGCATTGAGCTGCACTGGTTTATTGTGCTTTCGGGATGTTCTTCCGTGGGCGCTCCTTCCGACTCTAGTGCCAGTGCCAGCAACAGACTTACCCGGCCGTTGCGGCGCGCACACGGAGGGAACGTCTTTGACGATGGCTACCATGAGAGAGAAACGTTGACTCACACTCCCAAGCGCATGCGGGCGAGCGGACGTCCCCAACAGTGAACTGGCCTCGACCGGGCCAAACTGCCCAACCGTAATGTGTGAAGAACACGTGAACCTGTTATCAACTGCGGCACGGAACTTAGGATACGACTCCGACTGAACCGCGAATACTGAGCCGCGAGAGAAGGAGCGTCGACCGATTCTAGGTCCTGGTGATGGGGAGGGGGGAGGGATTGGGGTGGCCAAGCTCCTCGCCGTTCCCAACCTCCCCTCCATCCAAGCACAGGAGGCCATGCTCACAGCGCTGGGGGACTAAGAACTGGAGAAGCGGAACTGCGGCCTTTTGCTTCGACGCCACGACGGCGAACAGCATGCTGGTGAGCGGTACTTAAGCCCTTATCGAGCAGAAGCTGGATCGGCCCGTCCTCCAGCTGGCCTGCCGGCACCACGTGTACGAGCTGGTCCTAGAGAAGGCCTTCTCCACCTGCCCTAGAATCTCGAGCGGCCTCTACATCCGGCTGTTTAAGAGGTTCAAAGGCGGGTGGGAGTTCATACTTCATTGACAGGATCACACCGGTGGCGTTCGCCGTCGACAACGTTCCGGAGTGGGACGAGCTGCTGGTCAGCTTCCATCGCTTCCATCGCTGGACTATGCCTAGCTCCGGGAAGACTACCGAAAACTTCTGGAGCTCTGCGTAATTGCTCTCGGTGGAGTTCCAAGCACGGCATCCGTTTCTCCGCCTCAGAGTACTCCACTGAGTTAGATGGATGGCAAAGACCATCCGCACTGTGGATGCCTTCCTCTTCAGGGAGCGGCTCCGGCTGACGGCGGCCGAGGCCCAGGTCATCAGACGCTGTCGCTGTCCGTTGCCTGCAAGTTTGCCGCCGCCTGGTTTAGGACTCTACTGCCACTGCACCGGCTCTGGACCTGACCTTCGTGAACTCGTTCTGCACCTACCCCGACAAGGAGCTGTCGTCGGGGTAGGTGCAGTCCCGGTCTTCGGCCGTCACTTGTAGTACTTGAGTGATCGGCTGGTGACTCTGGAGCTTTTAGACCCCGACTCTCGGGCTCAATCAAGACATGGTGCTGGCAATAGACTTGTAGGAGAGGGAGGACGAGGACCCGCCCCATAAGTTCTTAGTGGACACTATGAACGCCGCTCTCGCGACCGAGACGTTGGCGAGCTTCCTCACACCATCGTTCAAAAAGCTCTCAAGGATCCACGACCTGGACGCGGGGCTCATCATCAATGACCTAGGCCACTGGGAGGACAGCAGCTACCAAACCGCAGCTCGTGTAGTCCGGGAGCTGCGGGTGGTGAATGACTTCACCAGGCGCGGTATGGCGCTGATGTAGGACTGGCACTCATGAAAGACAAAGATTAGCGCCAGTTCTTCCTCCATTTCGTTGAATAGATCACAGAAAACGCTAACCTGACACCCGAAGATCGACTGCAATTGCTAACCAGGCTACACACAAAGTGATCTGGGTGCCCGTTGCCCATGATACCCCTCCCTCCAATGAGGCGCCAATAATCTACTAAAGAGGAGGAACTGGAGTAGTGGAGTACATAGACCAGCGTTCTGGCGTGACCGAAGCTGCATGAAATATCAATAAACAATATGAAAATGACTAAGAAATGCCTTATTATCATCCGATTACAGCGTAATAGGAAAGTCAGAAACGATTTTAATGATGTTGAAATCTGCTACCAAAATCTCAATTTTGACCTTGATTCGCGACCTCTAAACATCAATATTTTCCCATAAAAATTTGCCTCCCTTATTTTTTACGGGGATGGAACCGGAAAACCACCCGCACGCATTAAAAATCAAAAATTGATTTTTAAGTGCCACCCTAATATATATATATATATATATATATATATATATATATATATATATATATATATATATATATATATATAGGGGGACAGAACTTGCAGTGATGTCTGTCGGATACCAACTTTTTGGTATACCAATACAACCAAACAGATAACTTGGGTAGGTATTCAGGTATTTGGTATTTCAAACCTAATGCATTTGGTATGTTGTTGGTATTATAAAGATCACCATTGTAGGTGTATTGTAGGTATACGATGCTCCGTATTTGGTAAAAAGTTGATATTTCTATCAATTTTACAATTTGGTTTGGAGTTCGGTATTTTTCTATCGTCTCGGTTGGTATTTGGTTCGGTATCGGTTTCCAAATTATCTGTTCTTGACATCACTGACCAGAATTCTGTTACATCATACATGCATGGGGAGGAAGTTAGTTACATAGGGTTTACAGTTACCGTTATATAATTACAAGCAACATAAGAACATGTCGACCATGCTAATAATTCACGTCAAAATGACGTCAGTCTTGGATAATGCTCTCCAATTTAGAGCACCTATGAAATCCAGCATGAAAAGAGTATGCTCCAGTGAAATGGAATAAAAAATGGTCAGGTTGGTTAATCTCAATATACGCGCTTGGCGCGACATAAAAAACATTTCGATTCTCTAACAAATTTACAATGACGTCAGCGGTGGAAGTATATGTCACTCACTGCAGCCTGGAACAGGTTTCCAAAACACATCCACCAGGTGATTTATATGTCGTCAAAATGACGTCACAGTGGGCTACTCACCAGCCTGAAGCAGTATAACAGCATGTCGACAACGCATTAAAGTGACGTCAAAATGACGTCACAGTGGGCTACTTACCAGCCGAGAGTAATCAAAGAGCATTCGACCATGTATGTATTAGTGACGTCAAAATGACGTCACAGTGGGCTACTTACCGGCCTGGAGCAGGTTTCCGAAGACGTCCACCAGGTGGTTGGTGTGGTTGTTCCATTTCAAACTAAACTGTTCCGTCCCCATTATCTGGAAAAAGGGAGAAAATAGCGCGAATTAGTGAAACAAGCTTGGACGGACGGTAAAGGAACCAGTGAACAGTGTGAACAAGGTGGTTCACGATGGGCGACAAGAGGGCTTCGGAGTCGTAGTCGGAGTCGGAGCTGACTTTTGGAAGCCGGAGTCGGAGTCGGAGTCACCGAAAATCCATCGACCCCGCAGACGTGTCATGGCTGCGGAGTCTGAGTCGGAGTCGGAATCGGGGTCGTTTGGTTTCGACAGTTTTTCCCGGAGGCAGAGTTGATTTTTGGAAGATAGAGTCGGAGTCGAAGTCACCGAAAATCCATTGACTCCCCAGCCTTGGGTAACAGATAACACTTAACTTAAGATATGGGTCAGTGAAAAGCTAAATCAGTTGAAAACCGCTCACTGAACGGGCGACATACATTCCCTATACTTATGTGTTTACTGGTGGACACTGAATACGACACACCGTCATTCATTAATTACGCCAGCACTGAGCTATCAATCAATCGATCATGCAAAAAATGCAATTGACGTCAATTAACGGTAAAGTAAATGCCTGTAGCTTGTAACTAACTATTAAACAACTAGTTTGTCAACAGAACGATGCCTGTCCGTGACAATTGATAGTGAACGCTTGACAGTGAACACTGAACAGTTTCAGTTCGTGAACGCAGAACATACCGTGTCATCGAGCAGTAAACAGAACAGGACACGGCAGTGAACAGAACAGCGCATACATACTAGTAAACAGAACAGCACATATCAGTGGACAGAACAGCACATATTAGTGTGCTGTTCCACCATTGGTTGATAAGGACCCAGTAAACATGCCGACGTCGGCCCGAAGTCGGCCGACGTCGGGGTGACGTCGGCAACTCGGCATCGGCATGCCGACGTCGGCCCGACGTCGGTCCAACCTCGGCACGACGTCGGCTGGATGTCGGATATGCCCGCATGTTCCGACGTCCAGCCGAGGTCCAGCCGACGTCGGGCCGACGTCGGACCGAGATCAATTGCTGAGGTCCAGCCGACGTCGGGCCGACGTCGGACCGACATCGGCCGCTGTTTTGACCGTTAAAATAATATAAAATACATGTTTCATGTTTCATAAAGAGCTTCTGTATTCAAAATATCCTCAGGAAACTCAAATCTTCCTCCACGCCGCAACCCCCTGATCCGGACTGGACGGGAAACTTTATCCCATTTGGGATTGCCCGTAAGCCGAGCTCGCCCGTAGCCGGGTGCGGTGAGTGCTTGGGGGCTGCTCGGCCTATCCTTTGGTCAGGCTCAGCCCCGGCAACTCACCAGGGCCGGGCCCAGTTCATATAGAAAGGCCAGTCGGCAAGTGTCACTTTGCCAAAGTGCCACTTATCAAAGGGACACTTTGGGAAACGTTGGCGCAGGTGTGTAAGAGTGGCTATATGAATCCATTGTGGGGTCGCCCTTTCCAATAAGTGTCACGTAACAGCAATGGGACCAGGGACTCTATATGAACTGGACCCAGGGTGCTCGCCAAGAAGACCAATGTCTCCATCCTATGATCCTTCCGGCTCTGAAATGGTCTTGTCAGACCGAAAGGGCATAACCCAACAAAACAAACCAAATTCGCTAGCTGGCTGCGTGGTGCAGTGGTTAGCGCACTGTCCTCGCGTTCGAATGATAATGGGTTCGAATCCCATCACCGGCTGATGCTTTCGGCGTGTTGTCCCAGTAAACATGCCGACGTCGGCGACTGGGGGGCTCGAATCCCGCCGCCGGTTGATATTTTTGGCGCGTTGTCCTAATAAACATGCCGACGTCGGCCCCGTCGGTCCAACGACAAACGATCTCGTCAACCTCGGCAAACGATCTCGGCCCGACGTCGGCTCAACGTCGGCTGGACTTCGGCTGGACGTCGGAACATGCGGGCATATCCGACGTCCAGCCGATGTCGGGCCGAGGTTGAACCGACGTTGGGCCGACGTCGGGCCGAGCCTCGGCCCGACGTCGGGCCGACGTCGTCATGTTTACTGGGGAACAGTGATCAGGTGGTAGCAGGAACAAACAATTTCAGTAAACTGTAAGCAGCTCACGCTAGTGCAGTGGACTGTGGAGCTTTTCTCATGAACATTGCTGTGGGAGGTATGTCACGAAAGCTTACAGTTTTTCTGCATTTTTGTATTTGTTGCATTGAAACTCCGCGGAACTTTCGTTCACTCCGCTACCCGGCGCCGAAATACCGCTGCCGTTTTAAAACCGTCTTTTTATTGTTATAAGTGTCCTCATTCTAACAATACTAACTTGCGAATCCTTTTCCAAACCATCCCTGCTTGACGGTGCCACCGAGCAGTATATGTACGAGTATGTATATTTGCATATGCACACATAGGCGGCGGAACGGGGGGGGGGGGGGCACCGGGGCACCGTGCCCCCCTTGAATTCTGCAAGGGGGGCACCAATAGCAAGGTGCCCCCCTTAAATTTGATGTATTAGTACCAGGAGCGGATTCGGGAAAACTCCAAGGGGAGGGTCATGAATCGAAGTGGTGCCCCTACCTATACCCAAAATTAAAACCTCAACGGATTTCGGCCACTTAATTTTGGTGGTGCCCTATTTTCAGTTTTCTATTTTCTTTATTTTTGGTTAGTCGTGTGATGACTGGTGCCCCTGCTAGGCCGCTGGTGCCCCTGGAAAGGCTGTGGTACCTACCTACCCTGCCCCCTGACAAGCCCACGGTGGGCCCTGCACATGACTTAGGTGCCCATGGGCCCTGACAGGTCCGTGGTGCCCCTGACAGGCCTGTGGTGTCCTTGCTAGGCCTGTGGTGTCCCTGGGCCTTGGCAGGTCTGTAGTGCCCCTGGCGAGCCTGTGGTGCCCCTGTTAGAACGCAGGTGCCCTTGACAGGTTTGTAGTGCCCCTGACAATCCTAAAGTGCCAACGACAGGCTTGTGGTGCCCTTGACAGGCCCATGGTGCCCTTGCGAGGCTGGTGGTTCCCCTGCGAAGCCGATAGTACCCCTGGCAGGCCTCTGGTGCCCCTGGCAGGTCTGTGGTGCCCCTGGAAGACCTGTAGTGCTTTTGCTAGGCCGATGGTGCTCCTGACAGGCCTGTGGTGCCACTGACAGGCCTGTGGTGCCACTGACAGGCCCGTGGTGCCCCTGCTAGGCCTGTGGTACCCCTGGCGGGCCTGTGGTGCCCCTGTCGGCTGTCAGGCCTGTGGTGCTCCTGGCAGGCATGTGGTGACCCCAGGCCCAAAGTCATGACCCATGTGACCTCCCCCCTGGGATTCGCCACTGATTAGTACTGCGATGGCTTCTTGGTAATTTGATACATGTAGGATTAACCCTCGCCAGGCGATGGCCTTTTCCGTAACACGGACGGCGAGGGGGGGGGGGGTTGGTACGACCCCCCTCGCGATTGGCTCCTATGGCACTTAGAAACGACAAATTTACAGGGTAGGTGGGTCCATGGGAGATCTCGCCCCTGTGAAAGTTTGGTGACTCTAAGTCAATATTTAGGGGGTTTTTGGGGGTATGAATGCAAAAATTTTGCTTAAACATGTTAAAAGTTTTTCGCTTATAACTTTTTACCTAGCAAAGATAGAGCAACAATAAAAGCACCAGTGAACTCAGGACGTCAGTGCGCATCGAATGGTGTACTTTGTTACCAATTTTAGTGAACTTTGGAATTCAGTTGCCGCTAAGCTAGCCCAATTTTCCCCTGACCTTGTACCGGTTTTTGTGACCTGGTGACCTGACCTGAAAAGACTGGGACTTCAAATTTTCAGGAAAGGTGCGAAAATGTTGCCCCAGAGGGTATGTCAAAAGCGCCGTTTTTACGTTATTTGCGAAAAACCTTAGGGGGGGTTGCATCAACCCCCCCTCGTCGGGCGAGGGTTAATGGAATTTATCAAACGAGAATAAGGAAGAGACAAACACATAGTTACTTGAGGATCAGCTTAAAGTTAACCACACATACGGGGGTGTTCTGCCATTTTCGTTTAGTAAAAAAAAAGAAAAAAAAAAGAAAAAATTATCATGTCAGGGCTGTGACGAAAAATAAGTGGCCTAAATCCGATGAGAAAACAGGATTTGGGGGTACCCTAGGTTTGGCTCCTTGAGCTGGTGCCCCCCCTTGTCTCAAATCGTTCCGCCGCCTATGTATGCACATGAAAACAATTCAATAATCGATGATTTATTTCAATACACTACCGCCGGTGACTCCGGACAAGGGATAAGTGTCGATATCATCAATTAATTGTAATTTAATCAGCCCGTTGCGTAGACATAAAACTAGTTAACCTCATTTCACACATAGGTTCCCGGATGTCACGAACGCATCTTCAATATGGCGTCTGGGCTCCCTCCGCTCCTCACTGTTTGGCCATTTTGAATCAGAAATCAACGCGTAAACAACCCTTCCCTGCCCCTAACCAGGCCCCCGCCGCACACTGGGTCCTATTGCGCGTCGTGAGTGTAAACCCCGCCCACTTTAATGACGTCACGTGGCCAGGGGACGGCCCACGCGTGAGGCCTCCTGTCCCGACACGCTGTCAGAGACTGTACCTCACGCGAAAGCACGCGGGGGCGATGTTGGAGAGTGTACGACCTCATGACAACTCGTTTGGGCCGGCGCGGCGGCGGGCCGGGGGGAGGGGGAAGGGGTATTGGAGGGAGGGGGAGGATTTTAGGCGGTTTGTGCGTCGCTGAGCGTAGTCAGGTTTGGTGATGACCCGCTGCGCCGGTTTATTACGTACCCGCCCGGGCGGATTGATTGCGTGTGAGCTTTTATAACAGTGGATGTGTCTTGTTATATGTTGGATGGGTGGTTTTAGTAGGCGCAGTGCGCACATTTGGCGTGCGTTCTATGTGGGACAGTCGTCTTTGTCATGATTGTTATAAGTTCTTTTTACAAAAATAAAAGGAAAGAAAACTAAACTCATCCACAATTTGGCAGTGCCGAAGATGAATTTGATTTTTTTTTGGGGGGGGGGACAAAATAGAACAAAGATATTAAACGATGTACAAGTCAACAACCCAAAGGTTTACAAGTAGGTAAGCTGATATGAGAAAACTGAACACTGTAATCAAGTTGATAGGCACATTAATGCTGAGATCAAAATTTGAATACTTCGATTGAAAAAAAAAACGATTTAAAGAAAGAAATAAGATCCAGAATCATCTACCAATTGATCTTTACCCGAACGACGTATGTACCGTACCTTCTTGCAGCCACCCATTGGAGGGTACCAAATTGGTATATTTAACCCCCCCCCGGGGGATGTAACACCCGATAAGTATATCCCTCCGGTGATCCCCCCTTCACCTCTTGACCTCGATACAATTACAAACAGTCCCCTCCCTGAATGTTATGAGCTCATCTCGTTTGTGAATACCCCACTGCGCACTGTTGGTGGTGACTGAATTATTGAAGAATCACAACTACATGATTTGATGCATCCGAGTGAAAATGACGGCTTTGTATGCCGACTTCACGTTTAGGAATTTGTTGTCATCTTCACTCGCATACGTCAAATAACAGTGGTCCCCTGTTTAAGCGTAGGTATGTATGCATTGACGCCTCTGTTGTCGTCATTGTGATGGGCATTAGTATCATTATATGCCTATGACTGTGATGTTCAAAGTCATTTTAATCGCTATCTCAGCGATACAAAAACATACACATTTAACGCCGCTTCACTCCCCCAGGATACTAAAACTTCAGACGATGCAAAGAGTACCTAATTTTGAACACTTAAGCTTTCATGCTCATCGCTTTTACGAGTCACTCACAAGTCATAGGATATACGACACACGTGTCTGTTTCGCTTTTTTGTTCTTCCATTTCCATGAACTCGGGTTCAGTTGTGACTAAAATTCCTAGAAATCGTTAGGTAGATTAACTGACCAGGATGGAGCGTTTTCCTTAGTTGCTTAGTAATAGCTGACTAGTTTTAGAGGAAGGTGGAACGGTGATTTAAATACGTAACGAGGCAAGGAATAGTTATGCTATGGATTATCAAAGGCTGATTAGATATTGATAATTTGAAGGGGGAAACAACAAATCAAAAGACATGGAGTTGTTAAATGCCATAAGGACAAAAATCCAACCCGGGAAAATGCCATGGACCCTGCCCCTTTTTAACCCTCGCCCGTATAGGGGGGGGGGGGTCGAACGGACCCCCCCCCCATGGTTTTTCGCGAATAACTCGCGTAAAAAGCGGCCGATCGCGACGAAACTTTAAGTACCCTCGCGTTAATCAATTTTACACCTACCCTGAAAATTTCATGACCCTGACCCCAATGACCTTTGACCTGTGACCTACTTTTCGAGGCCATGTTTGGCCGGAATCGCGATTCGGCGTATGTCGGCTCGCATTAGCCACGCGTTTGCAGTCTTTTCGTGGTTTCAAGCGTTCAAACATGTGATATGATGTTGCCCCCATGCATAAGGGTGGGTGTCAAGGTCACCTGAAGGTCAGGTCAGGTCATTGACCTTTGGTGACCTCGGTTCACTTTTTCGAGTTTTACATGTTTCTAGGCCAGGTTTTGGAGCTGAATTCGAATTTAGCAACCATATGAACATTTACGAAGTAGTTTTGGTGCCTTCGTAACATGTTACGAAGCTGTCAGAGGCGGTTGACACCTACTAGGAATACCCGGCAGGACCCCTACTGGTTGACCTGACCTGACCTGACCCGACCTGGACTAAATGCATAAAGACATCATCTGTGATCAAAACTAACATGATATTCGTGATCAGCGCCTCGAAAAAACCCACAGCAGCCACATTTTACGACGTTCTAACAGGTCCCGATTTTCCAGACTTTTGGGTCATTGACCTGACCTGCAAGGTCAACCAATGACCTAGGACCTTAAAATTAGGTATCATCGGCTTCCTCTCATCGGGCAACACGCTCGTTTTTTTTCCGCGAAGCTCTAGCTCAATCAGGGGCGAAACGGCAAGGGGGGGGGTCCAATGGACCCCCCCCCCCTTATACGTTCGCGGCTGGAAAAACACCAATACGGGCGAGGGTTAAACGTGACGAGGCATTTACCGTGGAATAGCGAAGCGCTTAATGATAGGCCAGGTGACGTGGGGAGAGTCAACATCCGAAATAGTTTGTGTCGTAAATCGGATCCATTGAAACTATCGGATACACCTGAAACCACGATACACCTGATACGTTTATTACAATTCATTTCATTCACAATGCACAATGCATGTTTTTCACGTCAGCAGAAAACATGAATAACACGCAACATTTCCGCCTTTTTTCTTCCTCCTTTCAATGTTGACTTATGAGCAGAATAACTAAGAATAATACATTAATAACAGCGACTGAAGGGACGAACCACGTCAGCATTATTTTGTCTTCCACAACGTCACAAAACCTACATAAGTACCTAAATAATCACATCAGACCCTTCCCTCCTCACTCTCAGCCTTTCTCTTTCTTTCTCATTCTCGTTCTTTCTTTCTTTCTTACTCTCTGTCTGTCTCTGTCTCTGTCTCTGTCTCTGTCTCTGTCTCTGTCTGTCTCTCTCTCTCTCTCTCTCTCTCTCTCTCTCTCTCTCTCTCTCTCTCTCTCTCTCTCTCTCTCTCTCTCTCTCTCTCCCTCTCTCTCTCTCTCTCCCTCTCTCTCTCTCCCTCTCTCTCTCTCTCTCTCTCTCTCTCTCTCTCTCTCTCTCTCTCTCTCTCTCTCTCTCTCTCTTCCCGCAGACCACCACCCTAAATAACACAACATAGCCTCGCCCTTGCTGGGTTCCCACCGACAATAGCCTCTACCCAACCGTCCCCTAACGTGATGGGCACATCCGTTACCATAATTTATCAGACGGACCCGGAAATTCAGCGCGAGTGTATTCATCACCAGAAAAAAACACGCACACGCGAGCATCGATCATACACTCCAGTGACGTCAGAGGTCGCCAATGACGTCAGGGGTCGTCTGGAGCACGCGGACCAATCAATAGTGCAGTCTGGGTGTGATGTCATGGAGTGTTCAAAAGAAGGCGTGGCTTATTTTTGGGAGACACTTGTGTGTCATGTGTTAGGTATGTGATATGTGTTATGTGTCATGCGTTATGTGTTATGTGTTAGGCTCAATAACAGATGTAGGTAATGCAGAGCAGACGACGGTCGCATGAAACCCATGGAAATCCATCCTTTCTTGACTGTACAGTGCCCAGTACCCACCTAAAAGCTCAATGCTATGCTATGAAATAGCATAGCATAATATGTCAATAACATGACATTGCATACATTTGCTATGCAATAGCAAATCAAAATGCTAAATGCTAAGTTATCGGCCCACCTAAATGCTCGCTTTCGCCGTTAATCGCTTATCTACTGCAAACCTTTCCAATTCAAACACTGCAACCCTCCTCTGTTCCCTTCCCCGCCCCCAGATTCACCGAGTGCTCGCATACCATGCTTCCCCCATTATCATTATATTATCGTAACAAAACAGCATTGACATCGAGTGCCTAACGGGCACTTCCTGGGACTCGGCGCGGTGTAGAGTAGAGATGTCAATCGGATACCAACTTTTTGGTATACCGATTCCAAACCGATACCAACTTGGTATTTGGTATTTCAGGGCGAATGTATTTGGTATTTTGTTGGTATTATGCATCCTCACTAATGTAAAAGAGCCTGAGAACTTGGTAAAATGCTGGTATTTCCCTCATATTCCCAAGTCGGTTCGGTTTCAATATTTTTCCATTGTGTATTGTTGGTATTTGGTTTCGTATCGGTATTTCCGTAATTGACATAACTATTGTAGAGTCTTCCCGACATATCGTAAGTAATACCCTTACGATATGTCTAAGGGTATTACAATAATAATAATTGGTAATTCTCGCGAACCAATTTCTCACCAACTTCAGAACATTCAGGCCACCAATGAGACATTTGTGAAAATATATTCCTGCCCGGGGCCGGGATGATTCAATAAATGTCACCGAGGTTTTTTAGCGAAAACTCCGAGGGCCGTTAGGCCCGAGGTGCTTTTCGCTAAAAAAGCGAGGTGACATTTATTGAATTCCCGGCCTTAGGGCTGGAAGGTGTTTCCCATACCTGCCAAAAAGCTCACAACTATAATTGATAGTGACGTCAGCAGCCGTGTGGTTCAACGCGTTTAACCACACCCCTTGAACCACACGGCTGGCAATATTAAGGCACTGCATTAAACTTTGAAAAGTGTGGTACAGTGCACGTGCCATTAAAATGCCTGGATGTCTCGATTTAATCATGCAATGTAGCAGGTATGGGAAAGCAGCAATGAACACTTGTAAAAATGTAGAATGGTTAAAGGGTTTCTAGTAGCTACCAGCATACGAGTAATAACGGTTTGAAACTGATGCAACTGATGTGCCAATCTCTATTCTCTACTATACTATTAACATTTCTACCCAGTTCCCAGTTAGTCCCAGGTTCCCCTCTTCTCCCTTGCAATTTGGAGGGAGGGAGCAGGGGGGGGGGGGGTGACAGAGAACCTTTAGGTTCCTTTAGGTTATCTGCACGGCGCCCGCTTCAAACACAATTTTCTCAACTGCAGACAATAAATAGCTGAATTGAATGAACTGAACTGAACTGAACTGAACGGTAGACAATAAATATAGTACACTTGCACCGATACAGCAATCAATAAAATATAGTACACCTGCACCGTATTGAAGACAAGCAATACCGTACACTTGAACTGTATAGTAGACAACTAATAGAGTACACGTGAACTGAACAGTAGGCGATAAATGTAGTACACACGTGGACCGGGGAATTCAATTACCCGATTTTTATCGCCTCGCCCATTCATTGATGGCTGGGAGGGGGAGTTTTTTTGCACGATCGCCCGCGGAGTGCTTGTCATTGAAGGCGTTAGCCATTACTATAATAAACGCATTGTTATAGCTGTGATCGTTAATAGACGACAAATTGACATTTTTCTGTGTAAAGAACTGTTCCCGTTGATGTTGTTCCTTGAAGTGGAAGGTTGGAGGTTGGAGTAAGAACCTGAATGTTGTTTGTTCGATTTCATGACGTTGCAGGAGTCAAGGCTTGCCATTTGCCCATGCCGTTAACGATGTTGTTCATTTGAAATTGACAGTTGTTACCCCTGGGGCACGTCATTGAAGTTTGATGTTCAGCGGTTTTATTGTTGTTCGGTGCATTTAATTGTTGGATGTTGGACCAAAGATCTTGGCGAAAGAAATTCGAAGCTGGAGTTTTAAGCGATGAGTGCGTGATCTTCAGGCTGGTCGCTGGAGTTTGAAGGTTGGAAAATGGAAGTTGTAGGTTTCGATGTTGGAGGTGTATCGTTGCCGTAAACAGTCAGAGTAAGAGTTGGAGGTAATTAGATGGAGCAGACGACTGAGAACACTGCAATAACGTCTGTCGACTAGCTTTTTTCCGTTGGATTCTAATGGCTTCTCCCTGTATGTACCTCCGACCATATGCCTATGCAATTGCATTTGAAGGTCAACGCTGCGACACATTCTCATGACTTTCATGCTCTCAATGATCAGTGCTCCCTAATCACAACCTTTCCACAATATCAGTATTTCCCATTCAAACAATCCCGTTTAAAGTTAAAGCATAAAGTAAAGGAATATAACCCAATCCCGTTTAAAGTTTAAAGTAATATAACCCAAAAACGTTCCCATTGTTTTCCAATTGCTTATATTGTTTATAATTCAATCCCGTTTAACAACCACGTTACAAACCTATCGTTTAACCCGTCATTTAACCAGTTAAACCAGGTCGTTTAGTCCTCGCGGCCGTAACGCGCTTGTCTCGATCGTCACGTCAACAAAAACTACGGGGACTTGTGGTGACCGTGGCGTTTTTCAGTCGCCCCATCGTACTACCTCCCCTCCCCCCCCCCCCCCTCCGGAAGCGACGTGGGGGGAAGGGCGGAGAGAGAGAGAGAGAGAGAGAGAGAGAGAGAGAGAGAGAGAGAGAGAGAGAGAGAGAGAGAGGAGAGAGAGAGAGAGAGAGGGAGGGAGGGAAGAGCTACCAATATCACAGGGGTGCATGGCAGCAAAATGATTCCCTTGGGGTGCTCTACCTTCCAGGTATGCTATAAAGAAGGTCTTTTCTTTAGATCATCTTCAGGTTCTCCCTGGCGATATTCAACGAAGGGGCTAACTTAAAAAAAATTGTCATGAGGTGGACCAATGTGCCAAGCATGGGACGCCGAAAATTGGTATCTAATTTCGGATAAACCTTTTTGGATCTAATATCACCCTGTTGGGCCCAATACTGCCCATGACTATGTTTGTGGATCCAATGCAATCTCTCTGAATCCAATACTGCCTTTCTGTTCCCAGCCCTAGATGATCAAACATTTCCTTGTGGATCCCAACACATTTCCTGACCCCATATAACCTTCCTAAATCCAACCAAAACCCTCTCGCCGTCGGCGTCGGAGTCGCGTCGGCCGTCGGACGTCGTCCGTCTCGGGGCCGAGTTTTGCGACGACCACGCGTGCGCGCGTCGGTCGGCCCAACAGGCCCCAACTGACGAACGAACAAAGGTAGAGCGAGCCCAAGGTTAGCTGCCGCCGCCGCCGCCGCTGCCGCCGCCGCCGCCGGCGTGGTAGCCAAGTTCATGGCCAGATGCGCGCATGGCAACTACGAGTTGTGGCGCTGTGATGAGTTAGAGTTAGAGTGAGTTGGTGGTGGAGTGTGGGAGAGGGTTGGTGGGTTAGTGGGGGAGACTGATGGGGGGGGGAGGATTAGTTGGGCGGCGGTTTGGGGATTCAGAGATGAGAAGTCATGAAATGAACGTTGTGCCGAGTATGAAACTCATGAGATTTAATATCATCGACTCAGAAATCAAAACCTCAAGTAAAGAGAATCCCCAAGTCAGGAACTATCCGGGTCAGGAACGCCTACACGCTGTCCCATGCCAACTCATGGGACATACCAACTCACAAACTCACAAACTTAGTTCAACTAACTCACCATGTGGCATGCGAGTGATTAAGGCGAAAACTCCGGAGTGAAACTCACCTCATGTCATCCAGCGGGTGGTCCGCTAACTCCGTAAAAAACTCGCACGCACTCTCACTCCCGCGCGCAACGTGGAGAAACTCGTCCCCCAAATACGCCAACTCACAGCCGCATAAAACACTCCCGAAAACACTCACGAACTCTTCCCGAAACACTCAGAGTACACCGGGATTTCACGTATTCAAACGCACACCATTTTCGGGAGTCGACGTAACCCGTTTTCGGCGTGTAACACCGTTACTCAGTCCGAGCGGCCATGCGACTAGCGCCCGCCGCCGCCGCCGCCGCCGCTGCTGCGTCCATGGCCAGCACGCGACGGGGAGGGGCGTGCGTGCGACCAATCAGAGGCCGAGCTGAGCCCCCATGGTGCGCGAGTGCGGGCGGGGAGGGGGGAGGGGGGCTCTCATGGTCGCCGGGTGGGGAGGGGTGGGTGGGGGAGGGAGTGGGTTGCGTGAGGGCGAATGGGGTGGATTTGTGGATGGCGGGAGATAGGTGAGGGGCGCGGTTGAAAAGATATGTAGAAATACTTACGAATAAAATATTCCATGATAGAATAACAGCTATGCAAGACAAATAGAGGCGTGATAGAGGTAATTGAGATGAGATAAAATCAAAGTAATGTTTTGGAAGAACTGGAGCTATAACATTTAAGTGTTAGCTACGCAGCTTTATTAGCAAGCGTTTTACCCTTTGGCATTTGGCTTTAGATATCATAGTACTTCATAAACTGTAGGAGACAATAAAAAGTAAAAAATGTCACACTATTAATTAACAAGACTTTCTAGTTAACTGTTAACTATTTATGATGTCTCCTCGTGTTTTACAATGAGGCATGCATTGTTGAGATATAATAATAGATATTTCTTTTTATATCCTCCTATACGTACGTAAAATTTTTCCCAACCTAGTACTTGCTACTTACTGGTATAGCGTTGAAATAATCTGTTCAAGGCTTCATATGGGACCTTCCTGTTCGGTTTGACTTCTTGTGGAATTCAAGAAATATGTGAATTTAATGTGGTATGTGAATTCAATAAAGGTACAATTTTTACGTAAAAGTTAATCAGGACTTTCCCAAATTCCATGTAAGAAACTGGGATCATCACGCCCTGTATGCTAGCACAAGCCAAAGCCAGGGTCTCCGCAGCCATCGGTGGGGGGGGGGGAGGAGGGGGGGGGGTCGTAGGGATCCGTCAGCCGTCTTCCCAATAATTTCGCTTCCTTGATGCCACCCAATGTATATGTAAAGTGATGCATTTTTTTTTCGGTCAGACCTCCCAGTCCTGAGGATCTGGTGGAACCCCAGCTCATAGTTCCCTTCATACCAAAACGACCCAAAACAAATACTTTTCCACACAGAGAATATGACGTACCACTCACAGACATTCACAGGGTATCCACGAACAATTCCCGACCTACAAACCACATAAGACCAGCATAGACCACTGACCAGCAAAGACCGGATAAGACTGCCATAGATCAATAAAGACTGTTTCAGACCACATGAGACACCATAGAGCATCAGCCTGTTACAGGCTACATAAGACCACCATAGATCATCAAAGACTGCGTCACTGCTACAGACCACATTAGACGACTATAGATCAGCAAAAACTGCTACAGACCACATAAGACCACCATAGATCAGCAAAGACTGCTACAGACCACATAAGACCACCATAGATCAGCAAAGACTGCTACAGACCACATAAGACCACCATAGATCAGCAAAGACTGCTACAGACCACATAAGACCACCATAGATCAGCAAAGACTGCTACAGACCAAATAAGACCACCATAGATCAGCAAAGACTGCTACAGACCACCAAAAACTACGATAAACCAATACAAACCACCACAGACTACATTATCTCACCATAGACCGGTAAAAAAATCAACAAACCATCATAGACCCACCCATAGGCGGCGGAACGGGGAGGGCACCGGGGCACCGTGCCCCCCTTTGATTTTAGCATTTTTACACTAGCCCTATGGGCGTTGCACGGAAAGAATAGGACCAAAAGTCGGCAGTGACCCCCCCCCCTTAATTGAAGGTGTTCCGCCGCTACTGGACCCACCTCTCCCCCCGCTCCACCCCGCCCCCCCCCCCCGCCCCATTGCCGCCAGGCGCAGACCGCAGCCATGAGCGGCTGGGCACGGCGCACCCAGTGTAGGGCAGGCCGCACCCAGTGTACCCAGATGCGTGTTGCCGGGCCGGACTGCAGACTGGTGTTGCAACTGCACTGTGCAACGCGGGCCGCCGCCGCTGCAGCATTGAGAGACGCTCCACCGCGAGCCGTCCGCGCGCGCCGCGATGGGTGATGCGGAGTCGATTCCATGGGACTAGCGAGGGAGATTTGGGGTATTTCCCGCTGGTTATAAGACCATCAGGTATGGTTTAGGTCACTTTTTGGTGGAGGTCAGGTCAATGTCAGGTCAAAAAGGTCAAACTTCAAAGTTGATAGTTTTGCATAAAATGGGTATTGAACCGATGCAGCTCGTCACGACGAGTCTAATGGAGGTCTTTGTCTAAATCTAATCTAACGTTAGATTAGATTTAGACTCGTCTAAACCTAAATAAATCTAAATATAACGTGGTCTAGAATTTTTAAAAAAATTGAGCTTGAAAATTTGATGTCATCAATTTCGAACAGTTCTTTTTTTCGTTATAACTTGGCCAAAAAAGAGGTATCGATCTCAAATTTGGTATGTGGATAGAAGGTGGTAGGGACTATCACATACGTTCCGGGGTTTTCGAAATTCAAAAAAACTTTTTGGATTTTTTGCCTATTATATTTAAAAAATACTTCTTGATTTTTGGGGATCAAAATCCAAAATTTTTAAAAATCCTAAAAAGCAGTTTTGTAGCCCTCTAATTCCACGGGCGTAGGAACGTCATGAAAAGTGGGTGGGCCACTCTGTCAAGGGGCCTCCTTTTCCAGGGGGCCTCCTATTTTCAGGGGCCTCCAACTTTTGCCTCGTCCTGCTGGCTGCTTTCAAGTATGACCTCCAAATCTAGCTTCTGAGATCGGGCAGATGTACCCAGAGGCCAGGGGCGTAACCGCTTAAGCGAACAGTGCGGAAAGTCCGCACCATTTTTAAAACTTATCCCCCTCCGATTTTTTTTTAGAATCTATTTGCCGCAAACGGCGCATGACCCCTGAAAGCCCTTACACAAATGTCTTCCTTGTTTCCCAGGTGCCCCCATTAGCTTCATAGGCGCCCTCTTTGGCATATAAGCGCCCTATGTATAGTCATCAGAGACATCCCTATATGTCTCTGTATCCCCCCCCCCGTTGTCGCATACAATGTGCGCTTATCATAGGCGTCTCTCTTTTCTGGACACTTGAAGGCGCCTCTCTTTGCCATGCCAGTGCCCCTGTTTCTTATGAATGCACCCCCATGGCATTGATCAATTGCAGTCTGCAGACCTCTATTGCATGTGGACGCCCATATATGTAGGCCGCAGAGGCGCCCCTCTTTCGCATTGAGGCGCCCCTATGGGCTTCATAGGCGCCCCTCTATTGCACGTAGGTGCCCTCCTGTCTCAGAACCGCTCCCCTTTGGCATGCAGACGCCCATCTTTCGTACGGAGGAGCCGCTGTGGTTCTTAGAGACGGCATGGTGCTCCCAGACGCAGATGGGGCTCTCGGAGTCGACAGTGTGGGACCTTCAGTCGCTGATGGGTGCCCGCCAGATGTGGACCCTCGGAGACGCCGGTATGGGGCCCTCAGAGATGCCGGTATGTGACCCTTAGAGACACCGGTGTGGAACCCTCAGATACTTCAGTGTGAAGCCCTTACAATTGCTGGTGTGGAGCTATGAATGCGCTGGCTTAAATCCCTCAGAGGCCGGTACATGGACATTAGAGCTCAGTGGGAGCTTGTGTGGTGCCTTCAGTGGCCTTGTGGAGCCGTTAGACATCAACATGGTGCTCTCAGGAGCCGGTGAGTCCTCAGAGTCACCGGTGTGGGGCCTTCAGAGCTCCGAGATACTGGTGTGGGGCCCTCAGAGGTGTCGGTGTGAGTCCTTCAGATGTACCTATAGAGCCTTGAGATGCACAGGTGTGGTGGCACACAGAGGCGCCGGTGTGGGGCACCCAGAGCCACCGATATAGGGCCCTATGAGACACGTATGACCCTCAAAGGCGCCGCTGTGCGGCGCTCATAAACACTGGTGTGGAGCCATCACAGGCGGATGTAGAGCCGTTAGAGGCCGGAAAAAGCCGTTAGATGCCTACAAGGAGCCTTCAGAAGCCGGCGTGGCACCCTTATGGGGATGTGTCTACTTAGGAGCCCTTGAGGTGCTCTCATGAGCTCTGTGGGGCCCTACCGAGCCGAAATATGGCCACGGCCAGTTGACGCCGCATGGCTCTCTCAGGGGCCTCATCTGCCTAGTTTGAATAGAAGGGCCTCTCAGACCATCAGTCTCATGGGCCTCCTCTGGCTAGTATAAATAGAAGGGCCTGTTAGACCATCAATCCTAGGGGCCTCCTCTGGTTAGTATAAATAGAAGAGCCTCTCAGACCATTAATCTCAGGGGGCTTCTGTGGACAGTATAAATAAAAGGGCCATTCAGACCATCAGTCTCGGGGGCCTCCCTAGAAAAGTGTAAATGTGGATAGAGGGCCCCTCAGATTCATTAGGAGTGGACCTCTCTGACTATCAGTCTCAGGGGCCTCTTGTGGCCAGTATGAATATAAGAGCCTCTCAGACCATCAGTCTCAGGGGCCTCTTCTGACTCGTGTGGATAGAGGGCCCTCCCAGACCACCGGTTTCAGGGGCCTCCAGTGGCCAGTTATATGAACAGAAGGGCCTCACAGCCATCCGCTTCGGGGGCCTCTTCTGACTGGTGTGAATATGAGGACCTCTCATACCATCAGTCTCAGGGGCCTCCTCTGCCTTGTGTGAATATAAGGGCTTCCCAGGCCATCAGTCTCAGGGGACTCTTCTGACTGGTGCCGGATTGAGGGACCTCCCAGACCGAAAGTTTTGGGGTCTCCTGTGGCCAGTATGAATAGAAGGGCCTCTCAGTCCATCAGTCTCATGAGCCTCTTCTGCCTGGTGTGATCATAAGGGCCTCTCAGGTCATCAGTCTCAGGGGCCTCCTCTGACTACAGTGTAGATGGATAGGCCTCCTCTGACTAGTGAGGGTAGGGGGCCTCGGCTAGACCGCCAGTGTCAGGGGCCTATTCTGACTAGTGTGGATGGAGGGGCCTCCCAGACCACCAGTCTCAGACCTCTGACTAGTGTGGATAGAGGGGCCTACCAGACCGCCAGTGTCAGGGGCCTCCCCAGACCAGTGTGGATATTAGGGCCTCCTCAGATCCACTAGGGCCTCTCAGGCCATCAGTCTCAGGGGCTTCGACTGACAAGTATGAACAGAGGGCCTCCTTGGATCCATCACGGCCCCTTGGAGTCCGTGCGTGGGGATTCGTGGAACTTATTTTTACCGAGTTTGTTTATTCTGGAAGGTGACGACGTCCTCTCAAATCGAGACCAGGGGCCTCGAGTAAAAAGTGGGTGGGCCAAAACACATGGTTGGCCCCCCACCTTAAAAAGTGGGTGGGCACTTGCCCACCTGCCCCCCCCCCCTGTTCCTACGCCTATGTCTAATTCGACACCGTTTATGTCTTAAACATTTTTCTATATCTCTAAATTTATAGGCCTGACAGCTCTTCCCGCGAAACCTTTTTTGGGTCGAAAATAGCAGAAATGACGTCACTCCGACGTCATTAGCGGCCAACCTATCAAAGCCTTTGAACAAATTTTTGGTCACAATGTGTAATAGCTACGATCCCGGGAGGGTACTGAAAGTTTGGTGGCGATCGGCGCAGCGGTTCTGGAGAATGGAGATATATCGAAAAAACTAAGGAGGGGGCAAAAAATGTCCCACCCCACCACCTGGAAGGTTAAAACGTTTGTCATTCGCATATATACGCGAGTTATTGCATTAACAAGCCTCACGAAGTGTAGTCAACATACTGCCCGAGTAAACATCTTGCCCGTGAGAAGAAAGGTGGGTAGTATGCATACTACCCGGGAGGTATGCATACTGCCCGGGCGGTATGCATACTGCCCAAGGGGTAGGGTAGTATGCATACTACCCGGGCGGTATGCATACTGCCCGGGCTGTTGGGTAGTATGCATAGTGCATACTACCCGGGTAGTTTGCATACTGCCCAAGTTAGCATATGACCCGTAACATGTATAAATCTCAACACTTTGTCATGCACTAAATCTCAGCTTTTCAGCCATTGCCCTGTCCCACCCGTGCAATCCCCAGATAAAACCTAACGGTTTTCGCTTTTTTTCACGCACGCTCTCTGTGTGTCGGGCTTAACGGGTTTGTCCGGGGTCAATCCGCCAGCTCTAATCGGTCATGCCGCCGCGTTGCAGATTTGCACAATGCGTGCACGCAAGAGCGCGCACGATGCGTGTGTCGTGCGTGAGGAAAACGCAGGGCGATGACCCCGGGGAGGGGGAGAGGTCGTTGACCCCCTGGGCACCTGTGAAACGGCTTGTCTCCGTATCATTGTGCGGTATAACCTATAAGAGGAGCAGTATAAATAGTATTAGAGGACACTACGCCTTCATGAGTCGTAAATCTTTAGTTGTTCAATCATTGCTTTTTTATGTTATTAGGTTGATTTATCTAATTTAACTTGATAAACAATAGGCCCCACAATTAAATTATGAATAGCTTACGATTACGATTTAAAGGGAGATAATGACCTTTTTCCACAAAATCTGAGTTAGGACCATTTTCTGACAAAACACAACAAGTTATAATGTAAATTAAAACCATTTTGCTCAATTCGGTACCTTGCCGCAAATATCTCAACTTGAAGTCACGTTAGCGGGGAGCGCTGAAAATGACCGTTGAATAAGTACTTACATCACTTTTTGGTACTTGCATGTAATTTTGTAAAATGAGCGTATTCCTTACATTTGATCTTCATCACATCTAGTTAGTTAATGGTCGTCTATAGTGCCTTCAAAAGATATTCATGGTTTGGGGGTGGTTTATGTCTAAATTTACGCAACTATTTTTCCTGTTCATCATCTGACGCCATATGCTGCTATTTTAGTAGCAACGACTCAATTTTGAATCGGTCCCGCCGACTGCACAATACAAGAAGATAGATACAACACTTTTGCGGCATCACTGAAAAACTTATGCAGTACTGTTATCAAAATTCTCATAACACCGTTCGACAAACCTGAAGTCTTTTTGAAATAAATATGCTTGTGTTTTTCGCTTCAGGCTCTGACGCCAAAATAATGAATTTCGTAGTCGCAATCGCAAGATTTGGCTGCGTTTCTGGCGCATGCCGTTCATTTGTGGCGCAAAATAATACTTGGAAACAAAGAAGAGTAGGCACTATGTACCCCCGAATTAGAATCTAATTAATTCTAAACCGAATTGACTCTAATTCAAATTAGAATCCTTACAACCAAGCAACGACAAGGCGATAACATAAACAAAAACGAAAGCGTCGCTGTTTGAAACAAAAGCGCCATATACTGCGACTTTTTTTATAGAGAAGGACAACGCATTTCGGTGGGTGTTACAAGTACTGCAAGTACTGCTTCTTTTTTGCAAAAAATACAAACCTTTTTCACATACGAAAATGTGCTAGGAAATTTTCATATTTTATAGAAACTACAGTAGAAATAGTATAGATGTCGAGTAATTTTTATTTAAGAAAAAAGAAAGCTCATTATCTCCCTTTAATAACGCTTATGACTGGCATTTTAACTTTTAAATTAACACCATGAAGGGAGAGTCGCTCCGTAGGACCACCTGTGTCCTACCGCGCGGCCCCTGATCGAGCTAGAGCTTCGAGGAAAAACGAAGTATTGCCCGTGACGAAAGGAAGCCGATGATATCCAATTTTAGGATCTTAGGATTGAACTTCTATGGCAGGTCAATGACCCAAAAGTCGGGAAAATCGGAACTTGCTAGGGCTTCGTAAAGTGGGACTGTTGTTTGTTTCGGGATACTGATACGAATTTCTTGTTTGTTTTGGTTAAATATGTATTGATGCATTTGGTGTAGGCCAGGTTAGGTTAGGTCAGGTCAACCAGTAGTCGTCTTCCCGTCTATCCATAGTAGGAGTCAAACCACTGACAGCTTCGTCACGCATTACAATAGCGCCAAAATTATTTCCAATTTCCTGAATGTTTAACCCGGCGGCGGCTGGGCCTCCGCGCCACCCACCAGCCGCCGGGGGGGGGGGGCATATAATTGTCCCCCCTTTACTTCTCCGAAGATATCGTCCAAATGTGAAGAGATAGAGAAACGAAACTTTGCTCACATATTCCTGAATATCTAGCCAAGGTTGTGTCCACATTTGGTGTCGATCCCATTTGAAATGACGTCACAGGGACGTCAGAAGCCCAATTATAGATCGGCGTCTCTTAGCTTCCTCACGATATGTTATATCCGACATATGAGACGGAGTATATGTTAGGACCGATCACTGGTCAGGATATGGTTAACAGTGTACTTAGATGTGTCAGAATGACAGCAGGTGCTGTTTAGTTCATTTACCGCTGCGTTTCATGGTCAGCGACATCAGAAACGCTCCATATCGAAAAACGTTAAAACTTTATGACGTCCCTATCATAGGCCGCTGGACGGGGAGGGGGCACTGGGTCACCGCGCCCCCTTAGATTTTGGCATTTTGGGTTGCATGGGAAGACTGGGACCATAAGTCGGCAGTGCCCCCCCCCCCCCCCCCCCCCCCGTCACCGGGAGTCGCGGCCCGCGGGAGTCGGGACTCGGGACCCTCCCCCCCCCCTCCAATCATTTCACTTCCGTTATGCCACTCATTGTGTAAAAGAATACATTTTTGGGTCAGAACCTCCACCCACAATCCTAAGAATATGACAAAGCCCCTGTTTCAATTAAAAGTTCTCCTTGTCACGAATTCATAGGCGGCGGAACGGGGAGGGCACCGGGGCACCGTGCCCCCTTCAAATTTGACATTTTAACATTAGCCCTATGGGCGTTGCATGGAAAGAATGGGATCAAAATTCGGCAGTGCCCCCCTCCCCCTTAATTGAAGGTGTTCCGCCGCTACTGGTCACGATTGTAGAAGTCCAGGCCGCATGGTAATGAGCTGTCGCTCGCGTCCTCGAACAGCCGCTCCTGCCATCTGGCGGACGACTACCCTGCCACCTAACGGCAATAGTTTGAAGCTGGCTCATTTTACTCCCGTGGTGCTTTGATGCTTTTTTTGTAAATGTGGAATACTCGTGATCATTTTGCATGGGTTACTGGCTGCTTTGAGTAACAGAGATGGTCTTGATGTGAACACCTATAAAACTGTCACGGAGGGTGAATAGCTGAACAGTCAACCGGAACGTCTTAGCTGAATTGGGTGGGACTAATCGACACTCAAATTTGTTTTTCCTAACTTGATGTCGTACTTAGGTCCTGTAAAGTCTGGAACAAATGTGAATGGTAAAATAGTAGCAAATTAATATTGCGAATTTCAAACTAATGCCTTTAGACAACAGGTATTCTCACAGAAGCAACACAACGCTGAACATCCGCACAAAACCACGCCCGGACAGGGACTCGAACCCTGGACCGTTAGGTTAAAAGCCTAACGCTCTACCAACTGAGCTACCCGGGCTCCTGGTGGGATGATGGCTAGAGGTTAAATTGACTCTTGATGACTTGTTATTGTTCTATATTGTACGTCTAAAAAATATTATGTAACTTGGTTTGTAATCATTTCAGTATTATTCCGTGCACGCTCCCTTTTCAACATAGGTTATAATTTCATACATTCATTTATTTAATCAAAAAGATCGTGAACCGGCAGGCCAAAGTAATCCAGTAGGCATCGCCCACTGGCACTGACAGGCGAGGTCTAATTTCAGACCAAATTTTCATAGGTCATCTATATTCTATATACGGCCTTGATCTATATTACTATTTGAGGAGGGTGCGTCTGTCCGTTACCGAGGTCCCGACTTGGTCGTGCTTTGCGTGGACTACAGGCCAGACCGTTGCACCTAGCGCGCTGAAATTTGCACAACTTATAGATCAAGGATGCGCGACGTGCCTATGAGGGGTCTGGGCTCGATCGGATTGGTAGGGAGCGCGTGGCGCGTGCCCAAAAAGTGCAAATTCGCGTCATAGTCACATGTATAAATCGGCTTGCAAAATCGGGCGAAAATGGCTAAATTTGCCCGACACGGGTCCGGTCCCGGTGCAATACCTTGGTGACCAGGGGTCCGACCGGCACGGGGAAAACAACATCGTGTAGAGAATCGAACGGGCTATCGGATGGTGTGCGTTGCAGAGGATAGCACGCGCCACGTGCACCGGGGAGGGCACTTTTATTTGAAAAATTGACGTTTTGGACGGATTTGGGAATTCATGTTATTTTTAGGTGACCGTCAGACGGAGCGAGTTGAAACAACGCCTATTGGCAAGAGGAATGTACCGCCTCTCATGGAAAAATTGTGAAAAGCTGATTGATCCAAGTCAAGGTGGTACAAATCACGGGAGAAAATGGTGTTTGTCAATTTTGTGCCACTTTATTAATCACACGGGTTTTGCTCAATGATCTGATCTCTCTAGCAATTAAAAATGGCACTGTTGGAAAGAGCATTCAATTCTGTCCAAGGTTCAGTCTTCATTTTTGCATGATGAGCAACAGTATTCTAAAAAATGTAAATTTTCCAAACCATTGCATCGTCATTTTTAGCGAAATTCATCGATGGCCCTCAGACTTCACGCCAGTTTTCGAATCATTCTAAAGTAGAACGCATGATAATACGACACGGGCACCTCGATGCGATGTATCTTTTTTATTACAAAATGCTTGGCCGTCAAAAAGCAATCGAACGAAATGGATACCAGCGAAATCGACAGAGACCAACCCAATACCCACGGGTAAAAAATAACCCTTCTTCGCGTTGCGGAGCACGCGGGTAACCCTAGTCTACTATACTATTTGAGGAGGGTGCGTCTGTCCGTTACCGAGGTCCCGACTTGGTGGTGCTTTGCGTGGACTGCAGGCCAGACCGTTGCACCTAGCCCGGTGAAATTTGCACAACTCATAGATCAAGGATGCGCAACGTGCCTTTGAGGGGTCTGGGCTCGATCGGATTGATAGGGAGCGCGTGGCGCGTGCTCAAAAAGTGCAAATTCGCGTCATAGACTTTACATGTATAAATCGGCGTGCGAAATCGGGCGAAAACGGCTAATTTTGGCCGACACGGGTCCAGTTCCCGTGCAATATCTTGGTGACCAGGGGTCCGACCGGCACGGGGAAAACAGCATCGTGTACAGAATTGAACGGGCTATTGAATGGTGTGCAATGCAGAGGATAGCACGCGCCACGTGCACCGGAGAGGGCACTTTTATTTGAAAAATTGCGGTTTTTGAGGGATTTTGGAATTAATTTTATTTTTAGGTGACCGTTAAATTGAGCGAGTTGAATCAACGCCTATTTGCAAGAGAAAGGTACCGCCTCTCATATAAAAATTGTGAAAAGCTGATTGATCCAAATCAAGGTGGTGCAAATCACAGGAGAAAATGGTGTTTGTCAATTTTGTGCCACTTTATTAATCACACGGGGTTTGCTGCATAACCTGATACCTTTGGCAATTGAATATGGTACCATTGAATAGAGCATTCAATTCTGTCCAATATTCACTCTTCATTTTTGCATGATTAGCAACAGTATCCTTAAAAATGTAAATGTTCCAAACCATTACATTGTCATTTTTAGCGAAATTCATCGATGGCCCTCAAAAGACTTCACGCCAGTTTTCGAATCATTCTAAAGTAGAACGCATGATAATACGACACGGGCACCTCGATGCGATGTATCTTTTTGTTTTCTTACAAAATGTTTGGCCGTCAAAAAGCAATCGAACGAAATGGATATCTACCAACCAAATCGACACAGACCAACCCACGGATCAAAAAATCCCCCCTTCGCGTTGCAGAGCACGCGGGTAACCCTAGTATATACCTATATATAGACACACCCTTGAACATTATTACACACTCACTCACTTTAACAGTTCCATAAAAGAAGTTAAACATAAGGGTAACAAATACCTACATAAACACGGAAAAAAGGTTTAAAAGCATTGAAATCTCTGAATGCGAGGAACATAATATTAATACCTGTGAATCTTGCACCTCTTGTTTCGTCCCTGCACTGTGAGATTGTTCTGGAAGTGTCTGGAAGTGCATGCAGTTTGTTTGGTCAGTGGGGGAGCGTCAGTCCGAGTCGGCCTTGGTCATTGTGGGTAGTTCAACGTCAACCGATAGGAGGACGTGTGTGTGTTGTGTAGAAACACCTGAGTATCGCACACCTCAAACGAATACCTACCTAGTGGTGACAACTGGAGCTGAGGACATCTTGGAGGACATGAAATTGTGGTGAAAATTGCAGCTGGGGACATGGAAAAGAGATGAAAATTGGAGCTGAAAACTCGTGTGATGGAGGTGGAGCTTGCAGCTGAGGACAACGCCCAGTGGTGAAAGTAGCGGCTGAGGACGAAAACAGTGATCATATCCAACGTCATGGTTCGTGAATGATAGTGAGGAGTGCCTACAATACAAAGTGGCAAAAATTATCGCACAGAACGATTGAAAGTGATGTAAATTAGAGTCACAGACAGCTATTAGTGATGCAAATCAGCCTCGGTGGACACCAAATCAGGTCTCAGCCTTCTTGACCCGTGAGCGTTCCATCGGTGGAGTAGATCGGACTGAAATCTCCACCTTCAGCGGTCACATTTCGGTGACGTAAGCCGTGACCGAGCTGCCCTACCTCCACCGCCTGCGGGTGTGACCTGACCGCGACGGAGCACAGCAATGTCTGACCCAGGGAGGACGGCCAGTGGTGGCAGCGGTGAGGGGACGGCTACACCGCAGCACTCAGACGGAGCTCGGCTGATGGCAGCCTGCGGCGAGCACATCGATCTGATGGTGGACGCGTGGTTTGATGCCAATGACATTGGAAACAACTACAATTTAATTAACAACATGATGACTGAGAGGAGGAGCAATGTTGATACCCTGATGTCCCGTGCTAGCTTTTGTACATTACGATCCCGTTACGTCAACTGTCGCCAATGTTCACCGTTTAACTCCATTACGGTGAGGAACGAAGTGGTTTCCGGAAGCATGGCAGAGGGGATATCTAACCCACAACGACCACCAACATTTCAAGGTGGCTCGGACATGGACGTCATGATTGAGCTGGGTCCGGTTGACTGGGTGTTTCCCGTTACTGCGAACGGCAGTTTAGCGGAGGGTACCACTACAGGAGCGGCACCAACTGCCGATATCGGGGGTCCGGACAGCGACCCACCTCCTCGCCTGGTGCTCACCGAGACGGAGAACCCCGGCTTCGTGCTGCTGCTGCAGGAGCGCAGAGACGACTGTCCTCACCAGGAGAGGCTCATCTTCAAAGCTGAGGACGTGACACAACTTTTTAAAGAGTATCGACACCTGATACTGGATCCACATAGGACAGCAAAAGGTGTCATCGGGCCCGCCATATCCCACTCTGCTGATTTACCGTACAAGTTTCTGATCACCGACTATGACGCTGTTCCCTGTCTGCACGTCGCGGTATGGTTCATCCCTGACGAGTTTTTCACTCGTCACCGCCAGCACAACTGGCCACCAGAAGTCGCCAGGGACAACATCAGACAGTTCGGCCTACACCTGGTGCCGGTGGGTGCCAAAGGGAGCAGCACTGAAGGGCTTGAGTTCAGGATCTCCTTCTCAAGAGCGGAGATATTACTCAGCTCCTTATTAACTGATCGACAACGACATGCTGTCATTGCCTTCAAACTGTGCAGAGCTCTTGTGCCAAACGGCAAGATGGTAAAGTCGTACTATGCAAAGACAGCGCTCCTGTGGCTGTGCGAGGAAACGCCAAAGGATGACTGGACGACCGTCTCTCAGGGTGTCATCAAACTGCTGGACTTTCTGGAACAAGCTGTGGACACAGGAAACCTTCCGTGCTACTTCTGGAGTGAGGTGAACCTACTCCGGCTTACCAGTCAGGGAGATCGGGAGGTCATGAAGAAGGCTCTGCACGACATCAGGCAAAATCTGAACACTCTTCTGGCACGTGAGTTACGTGTGCCTGACATAATGAAGATGCTGACACAAAGGACTACGCAACTGACGGAGCGCCAGGTGCGTGTCTGTCTGGCTCGATGGCACATCCTAGCTGGTGTAATAAAAGGCCTGTATGGCTATCATCTGGCGATGGACACATTACCTGCTGTGAGAAGCTTCCTGTCCCTAATATTACACTCACAGCAGTTTACTCCATCAACTCTAGCCATACTGCTGAGACCATTCAGTCACATGTGCGTCTTGCGGACTGGTCTGTACAAGGCGCTGACCGTGGCACCAGCGGACGTGACCTTGCAGACCCACCCCACCTCCATGGGTCCTGGCTTTGTCTGGGACGCGGCTCCTCTGTTGGATCTCGTCACTGAAGAGGACCTGCGGTACCTTCTTGGGGATCCTGACGCGGTGCGAGCCTGGTTGTGGCGTCAGCACCAGCTGCCGAAAGCAGAGCGGCCGGCTGGTCTGCCCGCTGACCTGAGGTCACCGCGTGACCTCTGTGACCTGCTGCTCAACATCCCACTGCTGAGCCGGGCTCTCAGGGAGAGTGTACCAGACATATTGTGGCAAAGGTACCACATGGACATTAAGGATGAGCATAGAGGGCTCACAAACATTCTCGTGAAGACGTTTGAATCTGAGAAGCGGGAATTGGAGTTTCCTGCATCAAAATTGGAAATCCTGGTCTATATCTTTTGCACAAAGCTCAACCTGGACCCCCTGGCAGCGCTGAGTACAGCCTGCCGTTACAGTTACCGGGGTTACATGAGCGATCCGTTCCAAATACGCACTACGCTAATGCGCATCAGCTCCCCACAAACGTATCTACGGCACCGGTTACATGAGACTAATTCGTTTTATCTACGTCAAACGGATCTTGTTTGGCTCACCCGGGCTGACTCCGCGACGGCCGGTAATTCGCATCACAAACGGAATAGGATTAGCGTACAGTCATGGCGCAGTTGCGGCATTTACAGGGACGACCGAACTAAATTTTTATTATTGCACGATATAACATCATTTGATATGCTCAAAAACATTAAAAATAAACATGAAATCAAAAATTGAAAACAAAGTTTTCGTGTTTTAAATCACTGAGCACTGATTAGCCATGCAGCGACAGCAGGGTGGTCAGAATAAATTTATCCATCAAAATATTTCATTCATTTAATTTTTGCTATTTACCGAATTCACCTTCAAAGACTAAACAAAAATATCAACAATTTTTTTTTGCTATTTTCTACGAAGCATTCAATGCTTGTTATTTTGCATTTTGACGCTTCCATTCAGCAAAGAATAGTTCTTGTGAAATACGTCCAGTTCCGGTCCGAGTCGTACAACTCGGCTACATGAGCGATCCGTTCCAAATACGTACTACGCTAATTCGCATCAGCTCCCCTAGAACTTATTCACGGCACCGACTACATGAGCAAATTCGTTTTAGTGACGTCAAACGGATCTAGTTTGGCTCTCGGCCCGATGCGCAGTACAAACGGAATAGCATACAAATGTGGCGCATTTCCGTAGCAATAGAGGTGACTGAATTAAAAATTTATTATCTTATGTCTTTTTTGTATTTAATCTGCTCAGATCATTCTCAATTAACTTAACAAAAAAAAGTTGAACATAAAGTTGTCTTGCTTTGACTCATTGGGCACTTGCCTCTCTTGATTCGTCTGTAGTGCTGTCAGAAAAATGTTTCAACTGAAAGTACTTAGATTTTTACTTTTTGGTTTTCACGATATTTATTTTTGAAAACTTGACAAAATACCGACATAATTTTTTAATAATTATTTCAAAAGAAGAAAATGAAAAAGGTACCTATAATTTTGCATTTTAATGTTTCTTTTTGGGAAGAAATAGTTCCTGTAATACGTATCTTGGTCCTATTCGCTCCTTAGCCTGTTTCTCAGCGGATTTTGTTCGGACCGCCGATTCGTATTAGCAGGTGGATACATGAGTCGGTAGTACGCTCCTGATTCGCATTAGCGGTGAATCCGATCGTGATACGTATTTGCTTTGCTCATGTAACCGCGGATCGGATCGCCGATTCGTACTAGCAGGTGGCTACATGAGTCGGTAATGCGTTCCTAATTCGAATTAGCGGCTAAATACGTATTTACTGTGCTCATGTAACCCCGATAAGTGTGGAGCTGCGGCGGCTCTTGGACGACCCGGAGACGGCTAGGGAGTTCGAGAGACGCAAACGCCGTGTTCCGGACCCATGGGGCGTGCTGCCCTTCCTGCTTCGTAGGCCACTCTGAGGTGTGTACGGTAGAGGTGGTGTTATGTCACTCTGAGGTGTGGACAGGAGAGATGGTGTTATGTCACTCTGGGGTGTGGACGGGAGAGGTGGTGTTATGTTGTATGCAAGATGACATACATATATGCAAGATGACAAACTTGATTTAGAGTAGTTAAAGACGCGAGTGGTTTTGGGACCGACAGTACCGCTGATCATCGGCTTCGTTTGATTATTGACATCTTGCTCAATACACATGCGTAGAATATTGTGTGTGCCTATTCCTCTATTAAAAAGGTGTGCTGGAAAGTCGTGCCTGTAGGAGGTGGCCTACTTTTGACATTTAGGCATTGCTTTTAGAGATGCTAGGTATAGGTAGCTAAGATTAAATGCGGCACGTGACATATGTTTCTTCATCGTACGTCAGTGGTGGCGGAAGCGGGGGAGGGGGTGGGGGGCAGCGGGGGCACGGCGCTTCCCCATTTTCCGGGGGGCAAACATATCTTTTTGCCCCCGCAAAATTGTTATCGATGAAATACTACAATACTTCCATACAACGTCATGAACTTATGCCAGTTTGGCTGAATACCTTTTTCTTAAGTTGATAGAGCCAGTAATTTGGATTTATATTCTTGGCAATGTCGTACATGTTTTGATCACTTATTCGTTAGCATTTTGCAGTGCAAACTGCAAGTGTGACCAACCAAAAAGGTTTGCAATAATTGGCTAACTTTAATGACGTCATTGGTTCAAAGGACACAAGTCGAAAAGGCGCAGGAATGGCGCCCCCAATGTATGTATATGCTAGTATATGCCAACACGTATTTGAACTGGACTGGGAGGCACTGTGCCCCCCCCCCCCCCCCCGCCTCCCATCTCAAATTACCTTCCGCCTTCTCTGTGACTTGCGTTCCTACGTAAGCGGTTGGGGATACGCAGTTATTCTGAACATGATTATTGTTGACTTCTATAGAATACCTACCTAGGGATTCTATAGAATGCCTGGTCGGTCAGGCATTCTATAGAATGCCTAGGCATTCTATAGCCCGACGATATATCACTTCATATGAATAGAAATGACAGAACATTATGGCCGTTTTCACGACGGAACTTTCGCAGAGGAACTTATTTGATACCTAAAAAGTACCTACCCTTAGAGGCCTTAACATCCCTCAAACTGAAATATTTTATGTTCAAAATAATTTTAGAAGTTTAAATCTGGGCATTTTTTGCCCTCAAATCACTTATTTATTTACAAACACAGCAATTTTTGGTTCTAGTAGCCCACCTTTCGACTATGAGGTATTAAATCAGCGTGGCAACTTGCTCCCTCTTTGCTCCCTCGGGTATCTAATTCCGGAATTCTTAAAAACAAGGAAAGTATATATCGAGTTCTCTTTTATACCTATTCAGTTATGTTTTAATGGTGATTAAAATATGACAAATTTTTTAATTACATTTCATATAAGAAAACACGCAAAACAATGAAACAAAAATAACTACGGCAGATAATTACCTTCAGGTATCTAATTCCGACCAATCAGCACCTCAGTAGGATATGACGTCATAAAAGAATGGTGGTGAAGGCCGTTTGCAGTCCCGGCCGGTAGGTCACGTGACCGCCGGGCGCCTCGGGTCACGCGGCGGTCGGGAGTCGGACGCGGGCGTGGTCGCGGGCGGACGCGCGGGGCATCATGCTTTGCTTTGCTTGCTTTGTCAACTTCATATAACTTACTATCGCATTCGTGTGAAAGCCAAACACTGCTCAGTGCCCTTAGAAATTGAGTTTTGGAAAGCTCAAGTCCCTATAGCTCCTCAGGTCGGCAACAGTTGAAGCCTCATCTGAACCCATGTGAAAAAACGAGGGTAAGGAACCTTGTGTTGCTTTTTCTTTTACCGTCATAATTATCTCAAACCATCACAATTTTGAGTTGCCACATTGTCTGCTTCACTACATTCGTGTAAAACTTGGGTGAAGGCTGGTGGCTCAAAGAAAGGTGAAGATATTTCTTATAAGAAATATCTTCACCTTTCTTTGAGCCACCAGCCTTCACTTAAATTTAAGTGCCTAATCCGTGAAATTGAAATATCCCGGCTTTACAAATCTACACTTTTCATTTTCTCCACGTTACATTTTTTAAAATTGTTTAAATTTTATCTACATTTGTTAAAATCGGGGCTTTGGTTTTTTTTTGTAAACTAGATCATAAAGTTTACTATAGTTTTGTGTAACCTGATGGCTGAAGAAAATAGTAATTCTGCTAAAATGATGTGCGGAAATTTGTTGCTTTCCAAATCAAATTACTCATACCTATATTTCATTCAAAATTAGGAGGCATTATTACTGTTTTTTCTTGTAACATGAACTGAGTTTGGGTACGGTGCTCCGGAAACGTTGTGGAACTTTAAGCTAGCTAGAGCAGTTTCCATAAAAATTGTTTAGATAGTTGACATGGCTTGTTGACAACTCTTTTGCTGTTTCTAAAAAAGTGAAAAAAAATATTTTCCTGCATTAAGCACACAAGGCATGTTATTCTCATAAGCTATCGAATGTGTGTGTGTTTTTTAAGCTGTTTTTTTTAAGCTTTTAAGCTGTAACTTCAGTTACTTCACTTTAGAACATATTGCCCAGAATGCGTCACTGATCATGAGCTGGTATATCATATCATATGTAGCAAATACATAAATGAGAATAGTGTGTCATGAATTTTTGTGCATGCTTCTGGATCATCTGTAATTACATCAAAGGCTCGGCTCAAGAGTGTCCTGCCGACCAGCTTATGCCCAACCCTTTCTGTCCGCAGAACGTCGCCTGCGACTCCCGCACGCCGTTTGCCCCGGCCGTCCGTACTGGTCTTCGCGCTGCGAGCCGCGCTGGAGTTCGCGGCGGCGTCGTGGAGCTCCCATCGGGACGGCGTGTGATGCCCGCGTCGAGCTTATAAGCCGTGAGCTTCGATTGGCGGCTCACGCGGTCACCAGCTGTATGTACAGCCTCGGCCCCGACGACCCCGCTAATGGCCGAGACCGGCATACCCCCGGCATGGGTCCGCTGTCCGGCGCAGCGCTGGCCGCCCGCATGCTATGCTACTTTTGGCTGTATCGCTGCCCAGCGGGAGCGCGCTGCACGCTGCGGAAGAGGTACACGTTGCGACCCGACTGAGGACTGCAACCGGATGGTGACACGTCGGCCTCTGCGCCCTGGCCGGGGCAGGCGTGACCGACGTCACAGTGGAGGAACGCCCAAACAAGACCAGCCCACCGTCGGAGCAGCATGGAAATATCATGTTCTGCCTGGACGTCGGACCCGGCGGCCGCAGTGCACCTGCACACGTGCGGAGAGGGGCGCTGGAGGCTACTCTGGAGCTTCTGCCATTCCGCGGCGCGACTGCTGGCAAAACGGCGGCGATTGAGGCGGTTGGGAACAGCTGCAGCAATGGTGATGGCGGTGATGGCGACATGGCGGTTTGGGACTTCATCTCAGCGCGGCCGCCGCCCAGGCGCCGCTGCGCCCGGCTGCTCAGCCACCTACCGGATGGCGGGGTGGCCCTTACGGCCCTCACGCCCGTTCGGTCTGCGGCCACGTTGTGGGGTGGCGGTCGCGGGGTTAGCGGCGTTGGACTTCGTCCTTTATCCAGACTGCACCGTACCATCTGAACGGATGGATCTGCCAAGAAAGATGACATCCAAGGCGGCTATGAGGCGATCACAAAGCTTCACCAAGAGCTTCTCCTTCATGGGGCCGGCCGGCCGTTAAGTCGCAACACCGGCTGCCGAGTGCCAACAGCTGCGTGCGCTGGCGCCGACGCGTTGTGGGCCGCGCTGCTGACGCCCAAGCTGCGATATCAACCATCTATGAATAAGTGGCAGCGGTGGCGGCTTGTCAGTTGTTAACGTGCCTTAACAGACGTTGCGAATAGCCCGCGTTGGAATCGCATGGTTGGGAACACAACGCAAGTAAAAATGGGCTTCCTTGATGAACCTACTTTTTAAGCATTGTAGCCTTTGTACCTAATTTTGGATGTTTTGCTGTAGATATTATTTTCTACATATATACTATATAGGCACTCACGTGCTTTAAATCGCGCAATGCAATTGAACCATGGTAAAGACAATAATAAATGAACTGAGAGCTGACATGCCCCATGCTTTGTGTGTGTATGTGTGTGTGTGTGTGTGTGTTTTTTTTTTGGGCGAGTCGATAAAAGTGGTTTTGGACACTGGATGAGTTTTTAGGGGTGTGGTGAGGGGGGATGTAATTCCTCAGACATTCTGTCAGATTCACTAATGCAGTAGGTCTGTGCGGTGTTTAGTTATCGGAGCATTCTTTGAAAGTCGTGAATAGGGCCACCGAGTACCTAAAGCCGTGATATTCCCCCACAAAAACTTCTTTTAAATAACCGGGGATAGGTACATGAGCAGAGTAAATGCTATTACGAACGCCTATCACAATGCTGAGCGAATAGGAAAATCCATAGATGGAGAATTGTGCCGCGTTACGGGTGCTCGGGCGCACCCAATCCACCGTTACCCCAGCGGTGACCTTGACCCGCATCGTCTGTCTCGGCTCCAAAGCCAAACCGGCGTGGAATTGGGAGCGTTCGAGCACTCATGGTCCAGCGCAATTCTCCACCTAAATCCATTCCTGATACACATTTGCTTGCTCATAGTCATGTAACCCCGGTAAATTCACCCAACTTTCATATTGGTCGCTCCATAGACAGATGGCCACAGAGATCAACTTAAAAGGCCATTGTTGCATTCATTTAGTGGAGATCATTAAAGAGCCGTGACAGGCCACAAGTCGCGTGACATCATACGTGTAACGACCAATGACGACGGCCTGCAAAACCCAATGGAAGCGGCTAGCAGCGTGCAATAAAAACAGGGCGCTGCTTTCTAAATGTCTGTCGTGCGCCATAAATGAATATATTCTTTGTAGCCTGGCAACTCAGTATCTTTTTTTAACTATTGTACTAGTATTTAATAATTTCATAATTTTATAATTGTGCTTACGCTTTATGTTGATATTAGTGATAAATCCTTAGATAAAGTAAATCGATGTGATATTTAATAGAAAAATAGCAAACTAACGCACCATTCATTCGAAAGCTGGGGAACCTACTAAAAAGAACTACTAAAATTCCTGAGGAACCAAAGGATCAAATGGGGATTAAATAGATGCCTGCTATTCCGTCGTGAAAACGGCCTATGTGTTCTTATTTAGGGATTGTAACTGCTTGCTGGAGAAGACAGCCAGTGACGTCACTTTGTTCACCAATGACGTCACCATCAGCGGCACGACCGCAGCATATCGACAGACCAGTGAACGGTGACACGTCACGGATTCTGCGCGTGCGTCACGCGTCTCGTTTTAGCTTCCTGATCACGAACTGCGTGAGAGATCACGAATCACGAATCGCGGCGAGAGACTGGGCGTGATGTGACAACAGTGGCCGAAGGGATAGTCAGCTTTTCGCGACAGGTATGCTCCGTTACGAAAATACTTTGTGATATCACTTGAAAGAAGGCCATATATTTTTGTAATACCACGTAATACCATGTGCTAGGATAGGACCGCCTTGTGATAGAAATACAATTTTGAGACATACGTTGTTATGAATCGTCCTTGCACTTCTAATAACTTGTGAAATTATCCCGTCGTAGAAATGTCGTATGAGGGAAATAGCATGTGGCATTTTTTCAACAGAATTCCTTTGTGACCTGCATATACCTACCGTGATAGAATGTTTCGTAAAATGCGGCTACGAATGCTTTCCTAGGTTACATAAATACAAAATGACAGCAATACCTCGATAAAGAAATGCTTGAAAGAAATACCTCGCAAGTCGCAACTGAAATGAATCGTCAGAAAAATGTATCGGAATAGAAATAGCTCGTGATGAGAACAATTCCTGACAGCAATATCTCATCACAAAAGTTCCTCGTAACAGAATGGTAGGTTTCTAGACAACATGAGTACTTTATGCTGAAAACATTCATGATATTATGACAGAGATAATCTTCTCTCGGGCAAAATTTGTATTTGTAGATACAAAACTTTATCGGAATTCACTGGGAATTCCGATAAAGTTTTATATCTACAAACATAAACCTGGGAAAAATATGACTCTAAAACAGCACAAAATTTGTATTTACAAACACCCCATTCCGGAAATACAAATGTGTGTGTGTTTTTTCCATCATCGGCCAATCCATATTGGGAATCATCGCTGGTGGCACGCAAAATTCAGTTGCGATAATGTTTTGCGTCAAAATAACAAGATAGTGTCGTTTAACCCGCGCCCCACGGGTCTGTGTATAACGCGCCCTACTGGGGGGGGGGGGGTATTCATAGCCCCCTCCTAACTCCGAAACTAATGGGTCGATCGTCAAAATTCAAACGGCATCTGATAGCCCCGGAAAAACTGTCGAACGAAACCTAATTTCATTGACCTCGAGGTCACCGATGACGTCACAGGTCAGGTCAAAGTAAAAATTATCGATGTTTGGCTTGTTCACATTTTGGGCTCTGGCTGCCGGCTTACAAGTCAGATCAGGCTGATTTTTGGTTTACACACTCGTGAACAGATGCTTTAGACACCCTGAGGGTACCAAACTTGTACTTTGATTTTCAGGTCAGGGTCAGGTCATCACAGGTCACAGAAATCTTATATCATAAGTCGGTCACGGGACACATGTTTTATGGTCCATTTAGGCCATAGATCTCGAATTCGGTGTCGCCTGTGTCATTTGAGGCCATTTTCAAATCCGAGATAGCAGTTTGATAGCGCAGTTCATTCTGAGTCAACTCATGCAAATAAATTGGATCTAGCTCTAAAACTGAGCTCTTGGGAGCGATTCCCGTGCTTCAATGTTAAGCGTTGAAATCGGCCGAACATGACGTCACTCTGACGTCATTTCCGGCCGACCTATGGTAGCTACGAAATTGAAAATTTGACACAAGGTGTCAAATTGATGCAGCCGAAGGTACTAAAAGTTTGGGGGCGATACGTCAAGCAATTCAGAAGTTATTGCAGAAAAACGGGAGCGGGGGGGGGGGCTATGAATAGCCCCCCCCCAGTGGGGCGCGGGTTAAAGAATGCAATTTGGATCAGCATGCTTCAATAACACTTCATATACTAACTACATAAAACCTACCTGTCTAAATAATTTCGTTTCAGAAAATTAAAAATAACATGTACATACCTACCAGTATAACGCCTTTTGGGGCGACTAACGGAGCGATCGAGAGGGTGGGCCTTGCACGTGCGAAATTGTGATGGGGTACCTCCTAGAGATGTCAATCGGATACCAACTTTTTGGTATACCGATACCAAACCGATACCAACTTGGTATTTGGTATTTAAATCCCAATATGCTTGGTATTTTGTTGGTATTATGAACCCTCACTAATGTATAAGAGGATGAGAAATTGGTAAAAAGTTGGTATTTCACTCATGTTTCCAAGTTGGTTTGGTTTCGGTATTTCCCCATGGTTTTGGTTGTTATTTGGTTTGGTATCGGTATTCCGATTTTCCGTAATTGACATCACTAGTACCTCCAACTGACTTGTGCACGGCACCCTACTAACCGGCCTCTAGCGATGCGTCAAATTTGGGCACAATCGGCCCAACCGTTCTCGAGATCTGGAAGCGGCACCCTGCACGTGCGCACGTGCAAAATGGGTTCCAACTGACTTGTGCACGGCACCCTACTTACCGGTCCCTAACTGTGTACCAAATTTGAGCGCAATCGGTCAAGCCGTTCTCGAGATCTGGGAACGACCCCTGCACGTGCGCACGTGCAGCAGCACCCCAACACTGGCACATGGATATGCAGTGCCTAGTGGGTGCCTACCTACATGCCAACTTTCAGTGCAATCGGCCAAGTAGTTACCGAGATATTGGAACAATTGCAAAACTGACACCTCTTCGTTTTGCACGTGGCACGCATAGGCGCGGGAGCCGGGGGGGGGGGCAGTGGGGGCAGCTTGCCCCCCCCCCCCAACTCTGGGGGCGTGGGGGCGGTGCCCCCACAGCTTTGAGACGAAATACCATACTTTTTTGCAAATGTTTTCTTTTTTTGTTGAAAAAGCCGAGGGGTGAAAAATAAGTGGCCTAAAACCGGTGAGAAAACTATATTTGGGGGTACCCTAGGTTAATCTCTATTATGGTGTGCCCCCCAGTCGGAAAGTAGTTCCCGCGCCCCTGGTGGCACGTGCATAAGGGGTCACCCACATGCATCAGGAATAGTCCAATACTTGGTAGAAGGAATGAAGCTACCCTACAGACACTGGCGGATCCAGGGGGGGGGGGGCCACCGGGGCCATGGCCCCCCCCCAAAAGCCTGAAAGGGGGGGCCAACATATCTTTTGGCCCCCCCCCCCAAAAACGCTTGGAGAAAAATTAATGTGAGAAGGTTGCGTAGTAGATACCTACTAGAATCAGCAGCATGATTCAATAGCGTAGAGAAAGTCAGGGGCGCGGGAACTACTTTCAGACTGGGGGAGCACACCATAATAGAGATCAACCTAGGGTCCCCCCAAATCTAGTTTTCTCACCGGTTTTAGGCCACTTATTTTTCATCCCTTGGCTTTTTCAACAAAAAAAAAAAGAAACAGTTGCAAAAAAGGACGGTATTCCGTCTGAAAGTTGTGGGGGCACCGCCCCCACTGGCGGATCCAGGGGGGCCACCGGGGCCATGACCCCCCAAAAGCCTGAAAGAGGGGGCCAACATATCTTTTGGTCCCCCAAAACGCTTGAAGAAAAATTAATGTGAGAAGGTTGCGTAGTAGATACCATAATCAGCAGCGTGATTCAATAGCGTAGAGAAAGTCAGGGGCGCGGGAACTACTTTCAGACTGGGGGAGCACACCATAATAGAGATCAACCTAGGGTCCCCCCAAATCTAGTTTTCTCACCGGTTTTAGGCCACTTATTTTTCATCCCTTGGCTTTTTCAACAACAAAAAAAGAAAACAATTGCAAAAAAGGACGGTATTCCGTTTGAAAGTTGTGGGGGCACCGCCCCCACTGGCGGATTCAAGGGGGCCACCGGGGCCATGGGCCCAAAAAGCCTGAAAGAGGGGGCCAACAATCTTTTGGCCCCCCAAAACGCTCGAAGAAAAATTAATGTGAGAAGGTTGTGTAGTAGATACTTACTAGAATCAGCAGCGTGATTCAATAGCGTAGAGAAACCCAGGGGCGCGGGAACTACTTTTAGACGGGGGGGGGGGGGGGGGGAGGTCACACCATGATAGAGATCAACCTAGGATCCTCCAAATATAGTTTTGTCGCCGGTTTTAGGCCACTTATTTTTCATCCCTTGGCTTTTTCAACAAAAAAAGAAAACATTTGCAAAAAGGAGCGGTATTCTGTCTGAAAGTTGTGGGGGCACCGCCCGCACGGCCCCAGAGTTGGGGGGGGGGGGCAAGCTGCCACCACTGCCCCCTCCCCCCGGTTCCCGCGCCTATGGAGAAACTACCGGGTTTACTAGCTTCCTTCATAAAGTGTCGTCATGTCTTATCGTCACCCGAGAAGGTCTTATTGCATAAATATCGATTGAGCTGTCAAGTTAACAAACTTGCTGTGGCAGCCTGACCTGACATGACCCGGCAACTTTTCATTCACGGAATATGCGCAATAAATTTTTTAGGAAAACTCCCTGAGTTTTCGTTGAAAAAAAACTTGTTTTGTTTCGTAATTGTACAAGAAGCATATGAGGGACCTTTTTGTCCCTTCCTGCGAAACGGTAAAAGACTTATTTCGGTCACAGCTCAGGCCAATCTCTAAGGGTCAGTCGGGTCACTTATTTCTTAAAAGGGTCCTTACGGCATCCAAGGACCAATTCTGGCTTTTGAGTGCGCCACATCAGCATTTGATGCTACGACAGATGTCGAAATCTGAATATATGTTACAGGCCGTATGAAAATTCGGTCCGTTTGCAAACGGCCTGGCCCAGTCAGGCCATATGAAACTACCTGAAAACACCGGCCGTTTGCAAACTATGACCTGAAATATCAGACCGTTTGAAAACGACCTAGTTAGTTTCGGCCTAGCGGATCCAGGGGGGCCACGGGGTCATGCCCCCAAGCCTGAAAGGGGAACAACATATATTTTTTGTCCCCAAAAACACTTAAGAAAAATGAATGTGAGAAGGGCGTAGTAGGTAGAGAGAAAATACCGTATCATTAAAAATCTGTGAGCTTGATAAAAGTGTTGGTCTTGTCTTCACCCAAGAAGTTCTTATTGCACACTTTAACCATGGATGAAAGAACCTTCATCCCCTGGTTCTCCTTCATCCATGCTTTAACTCTCGATCGACGTGTGAAGTTATCGTGTAAGGTATCATGAAGCCGATCGCGACGAAACTTTAGTACCCTCATGGTGACAAAGTCTGAAAATTTCATGACCCTGACCCAAGTGAACTTTGACTTGTGGCCTATTTCTCGAGACTATCCGTGCGTTCGGAGAGCATGGAATATTCACCGTCCCCAGGAATATTCCCCGTGCCGCGTTCGGAGGCGTATCTCTCTGGACGGCTAATCTCCGGAAATATTCCGCGCGCATGGAATATTCAACGGATTCCACGTGGAATGTGCCTCTCCGAACGCACCATATGTTTGGCCATGTTGGAGGCCATGTTTGGCCGGAATAGCGATTCGGCGTATGTCGGCTCACATTATCCGCGCTTTCATAGTCTTTTCGTGGTTTAAAACGCTCAAACATGTGATATGATGTTGCTCCCACGCATTAGGGCGGATGCCAATGTCACCTTACGGTCAAGTCAGGTCATTGACCTTTGATGACCTCGGTGCACTTTTCCGAGTTTAACATGTTTCTAGGATAGTTTCGTTTAGCTGATTTTGAATTTAGCATTTTGCAGCCATTTGAACATTTACGAAGTAGTTTTGATGCCTTCGTATCATGTTACGTAGCTGCCAGTGGTAGTGGACACCTGCTATACGGACGCCCATAAGTACCCCTACTGGTTGATCTGACCTGACCTGCCCCGACATGGTCTAAACGCATGAAGACATTATCTATGATCCAAACTAACATGAAATTTGTGATCAGCACAAAAAAAACGTATTACAGTCTTACTTTAGGAGGTTCTGACAGGTCCTGATTTTTCCGTCTTTTGGGTCTGTGACCTGACCTGGGCGGTGTTTCACGGCACGCTGCCAGCCGCTGCCAGCGCTGATGGCACTTTTGGTTTCAATGGAGACATCAACAAGCCTATACCCACAACACTACCGAAGGCTGACCTTAGCTCGCGGAATGCGCTGTCAGCGGCTGTCAGCACGACCGTGAAACACCGCCCTGGAAGGTCAACCAATGACCAAGGACCTTAAAATCGGGTATCATCGGCTTCGTCTCGTCACTCACGGGCAACACGCCTGTTTTTTTTCCGCGAGCTCTAGCTTAATCAGGGGCCGAACGGCAGGGGGTCCAACCGACACCTCCCAGCCCGCGAAGGCTGCGCCACGCACCGACCCGGAGCGGGCTAATTGGTCGACAAAAGCAATTTGAAGTGTTTTCAAAGTAATATTTAGGCTCGGGTTGGGTGGGCTACCATTTCTATATTTTTTTATTTTTAGTTTTAAAAAATATCGTTTCAGGGCTGTGACGAAAAAATAAGTGGCCTAAATCCGATGAGAAAACAGGATTTGGGGGTACCCTAGGTTTGGTTACTTGCAGGAGTTGGCCCCCCCCCAAAACGCAAGTCTGGATCCGCCAGTGCCTACAGAAATTACCGCATGTAAATCGGTCAAGTGGCTGCTGAGATATAAGCCTCGCAAAAGCATCCGCACGGCCGGCCGGCCGCTCATACTCGGAAATTTCCGTTAACCCGCGCGGGGCTGGGGTCTCCAGCCGAACGCGCGGGGCTGGGGGGGGGGGTAAATTTTACCCCCCTGTTATCTCCCGAACTAATGGTCCGATTTGGAAAATTCAAACGCCAATCGGAAGATCTCATCACGAACAACTAAAAACATGTACCTTCATTTAAAGTTTGAGGTCAAGGTCAAGGTCAGGTCAAGGGTAAAAATTGCAAGTGTCTACAGTATCGGCCTTGCACCGTAGTTGCCGAAGAATGGAGTCATCGACTGAGACTGATTGCCCAAAACGTGTTCTTAGGCTACCAAGACAATATTCGTTGCATACAATATCATTCAGAGGTCAAGGTCAAGGTCAGGTCAGGTCAGGTCAGGTCAGGTCACCAAAAACAAAATATAGAAAAGGGCATGTGCGACACATGTTTTATGGGTCATTTTACTCATAGAATTCAATAGGCACACTCAATAAGTGATATGGACCACCTCTGGATGAATTTCAGGTCGAGGTCAGGTCAAGGTCAGGTCAAGTGAGGTCAAATTTTGAAGTTGGTTGTTAAGGCCTGAAAAGGTGTCTATCTGATGCAGTTTTTCAAGGCGAATCGAATGGTGCTATTTTTGTTTCCGTGCGAGGTCTAAAATTTCCAAAAAAAATCATTTTTCAAAAAATTTGTGTGTCGTGACGTCCTAAAATTTTGAATAACTCCCACATTTTTTAACCGATTCTTCTAAAAATTGGTATGTAGGTGCACATAGACCACGTCTCCGACATATATTCCGTTTTTTTTCGATACGATCAAAATTTTGGATTTTATAATTATTTTCCCAAAAAAGTCAGTTTTTTGAACAAATTTGGGCCAAAATCCAGAATTTTCAAAAACCGAGATAACCAGTTGATAGACAAGGAAAAATTACGTATAACCTTTTTTGTTACGTCTTGATTCCTTTGAAAATGAAGATGTTAGCGGCGTTTGAAATTTTGCCGTTTTTGAAGCGAAAATGGCGAACATGACGTCACTAAAACGTCAATTTCTCAAAAATTTTCCGACGGATTTCGCTCAAATTTTCAGAGAACGTGTCAAATTGATGTAAGAAAAGGTACTGAAAGTTTGTTTTTTGAGATATTACAAAAATTCGCGACGGGGGGGGGGTAACATTCCCCCCCCCCCAGCCCCGCGCGGGTTAATCTAAGGAAAGACTGCGCTCGCTTCGCTCGCTCCGTAACTAAAGCGTAACTTGTCAGAAGCATTTCAGGCAGGAACATTCCATGTTCGAAGAAAAAAATTCATGTCGTAGTATAAAGCTTAACTTCTGTTTGGCTTCTGCAATTTTCTATTCGTAAATTGTTTAAAATATATTCAGCTTCAAAAATTTATACACCAATGCAAAAATGTTTTATCCATCTTCCCTCTCCTTCTCTCTCTCTCTCTCTCTCCTCTCTCTCTCTCTCTCTCTCTCTCTCTCTCTCTCTCTCTCTCTCTCTCTCTCTCTCTCTCTCTCTCTCTCTCTCTCTTTCTCTCTCTCTCTCTCTTTCTCTCTCTCTCTTTCTCTCTCTCTCTCTCTCTCTCTCTCTCTCTCTCTCTCTCTCTCTCTCTCTCTCTCTCTCTCTCCCTTCCTCCCTTAGAGAAAACGGAGCGCACGCCGGACGTGACCTGCTCATGACGTCACATCTTATGACGTCACCGTCGGGATTCGTGGCTGACAACGAAGCACGACTGAAACGCCTCGTGTGAACATGCCTTTAAAACGGACCACTGCCGTGCATGGCAGCACATTTAACTCAACTGTGCTACAGTGAACACTCAAGGCACTGCTGATCAAGTTGAAGCTAAAACTGAACGGAAGTTGAGAGGGCGAATAGAGAGACTATGACTGTGAAGTAAAAAAGGAAAGAAGGGATAGGTGCAAGACGAAGAAAAGGAGTGAATGAAGGCAAAGGCAAGGGTTAACGCGAAGAAAGGAGCAGAAAAGACGACGACGAACGAAGCTGAAAAAATATACGCCGCGGTGCAAAAGGATCGGTGCCAAGGTTGATTTTTGTCGTCTTTTTGTTGAAGATCAGTAACATTCAGTGAGTGAGTCAATCAGCCTGAGCTCACAATAGTGGGAGGTGATCGCATTTTTGGCCGGTGAAAAAGTGAAAACAGAATCGGTACCGTCACATAGTTTTATTAACGAAGCTCGTCGAATGCGCTGAAAATGCGAGGAGAAAGATTGAAGGTGAGGCTGATATTATCTGCGTTTTAACGCTCCTGAGTATATGATAGGACATCTATTTACTATCAGTAACCGTTAAAGTGTGAGTCACTGATGTATAGATAATAGTAGATATCAGTTGCTGCCTGCTGGTGACCATTTTAAAGTAGTTTTCATTCAATGAAGGTTTTCTTTCATTCGTTGCCACTTTGGTGACATTTATTTTAAAGTTGCATGCACGCTTATATAGCTTGCATACCTACCTGCTTTTTCGTTTTATTGTAAAAAAAATAAACAAAGCTGTTTCCGATTGTAAAAGATGAGTTACTTCGTCACTGAGGACTTCTCGACGGCAAACAATGCTTTCTAGAGACTGTTGATGTTTTAACGATTGTCCATCATTTCAGACGTTCTCTATTTTGCCGCTCCTCCTTGTGATCCTGCAAGGCGACCAATCACTGTGCGCGTCTCTGGACAAGCACCAATCATCGGTCAGCTTGCATCCAGCTCCGTCCAATCAGCTAGAGGCGTTTAGTGACGTAAGTGCAGTGAACGTAATGCTGGTGGTAAAGTCGGAACTTAACGTCACCTAAAGCGGTCCGCGAAACAGAAAATACAATCTTAATTAAGTAGTATGTACAAGTTGAGTAGCAAAAACGGTTTTCACGACGGCCATCTGATACACATTTGGTGCACATCTGGTGCGGATTAGGTGCAGATTTGGTCAAATTAGGTTCAGTGTGTCTCTTAGTAGCTATCAGCTGCTTATATGCCTGCTTTGTCATATTATCAGAGAGTATCATCGATTAAAACACTGAAATAAATTCATAAAATAAAGATATTTGCTGTAAAAGAGATTAGGTGCAGATTTGGTCAAATTAGGTGCACTCGCCGGATAGCCCGTCGTGAAAACGGCTATAATAGCATAGACAAATATATATTGAGACTGGTTACACAACACATTCGGCTGGATTCGTGGAATACAAGCACAGCATTCTTGTGTGTTTGCAGGCATTGTTTTAATTTCCGAGTGTGTCGATAAAGTCATTAAGACGGAACGCGTCCACCCGAATGTGCTATGGCTGTGTAACCCGTCTCAATATATTAAGTAGTACAGTTTGTGAAATGAAACAGCAGCTATACGAGTAGTCTAGCAAACCTAAATATAACGGATTTGAAGCGCAACCACCATTGGTGCGGGTGTCTTTGTATTGCCTCCCGTATCTCTGAGAACATTTCTCCCACGGCTTTTCATGCAGCTTTTCTCCCAACCAAACAATTGCAGCCATCGAACACGTGCAAAGTGATTCAGGCCCCTGAACACCATTCTTTCTTAGGTTTGCCAGTCTTTATCGTTTACGTACCTAGTTCATTGACTGGAGATGCATAAGGAGAGTAAATGCGCATTACAAATGGAGTATAATGCTCAGTGATTTAGAAAATATGCTGCGCTTCGTTTTTACTTGCTGATTTATTCCGGGCCTTTGGAAATAACGTCATGTATATCGTGTCCATGATAACCTCGTTACAACTTATCACACCATCTCAAGATGACTTACTTGGACGTCACTGGCTCCTTGTTTATGACGTCACTGGCTCGGTTTTTATGACGTCACTGCTGATCGTGTGTCGCAGAGTGCGCCTGGTGACCTGGTCGAGGACGGTGACCTGTCAGCTGAACACTCCCGGCTGGTACAGCTTTCACCGGGAGATGAGTCGTTCGAAGAATTCCTGAAAAATCATCCTGGAAAAGAGGCGGACGAAGAAAGGTGAGAATCGCACAGGTAAATTATTTGATTCGCTTTGAATCTTCCTTTGAGTTCATGATTTTGTGGGCGAGGAAAAAAGTAAAACACGTGCATATAGGTGAAGTTTTTTAAAGCAGCTCTTGAAATAAACAAGAAGATGCAATGATTCACTCGAAGTTGTAACAAAGAAAGTTGTGAAATGTATGAAGTAATTGTTATTTTCCCCGAAAATACATTACACACAAATTTTTTTGAATGCTCTCAGTAGAATATAACACTGGCTAACGAATATGAACAACACATTTCCAAGTCTTCTGTTATGTACGATATATTTTATAGCATCCTTAAACTGCTTGACACCAGAGTAACACATTCCATATTTCTTTCTTTTTTTTTTTTGCAGCCTTGCGGAGAAGACTGCCCGTGGGTACTTCAGGAGGCCCGTATCACCGGCTGCTGACCAGCTGAGTCCTGCTGGAATAACCATTGATAATCAACAACACCATGGTCATGCCACCATTGAAGGAAGAGCGGCAGAGTTAGACATCACCGATTTCTCCTTGCCGAGAGGAACCAGTCGTGAAAGAGCTACGGATTCAAAACACCCACAAGATGCTACAGGTGCTGCCGTCTATAACAACGACCGCAGCGCCACCTTTAAGAGTGACGAAAGCGCCACCTTTAGTCAAGGCGAGAGCCGCGACGAGGCCACCGCTACGGGCTTCATGGGAGACGACATGCATCAAAGCCTGATGGCGAAAATTCGTGAAGTTTCATCCCATGCCTTTGACGGATTTAGCCAAGACACCTCACTTAATTTCGGAATCTCGCCCGGAGAAGATGTTCCAACGAAACCTACCGGGTACAAACCTGTTTATGAGGCGCCTTCGCGACAACCTGATCCTCGACCGGACCCGAGTCAACGGCCAGCTCCTCTTCAGCCTGACGATAACAGAGACTACAGACAAACTAGTGGTCTATCTGGTCCGACTCAATACGATGGAGACTACGCGAGCCAACCGAGTGGTGACAAGGATGACTACAGATACCAAGGAGACTACGAAGGACAGCGAAATGACGATCATGACTACAGAAATGGACCACACCCTGGGGGAGACTACAGCGAAAACGATGCTGAAGCTCATGGACACAGCGGTACACGTAATAGTTTCCGTAACGGTGAATATCCAGAACCACAGCACGCCAACGCGAATTACGAAGATTCAAATGTCGTTGGGCATGGTTACGAAGACGGTTACGATGCCTTCGACCCCTACAAAGAGGCTGCTCGTGAGGAAGAAGCTTTCCGAGCCGTGGAGAAAGAGACAGATCAGTTTGGAGAGTACAGCAGGGGAAGGGATCCTGGACATCGTAGAAAACCGTATCCTAGTAGATACGAGGAAACGGCGATGGATCGTACCAATAGTGAGTACCTATACGACCAGGGTGATTATGGCTATCAAAATGGCTACCAGGATGGCTACAAGAATGAAGGTAGTAGACCTGAGGGACAGCGACTCGACGCTGAGAGACGTGGTTACTATGGCAACGAGGTTGATGCTCGGAATGGTCGTCATGACAACCAGCATGTTAGTTACTATGGCAACGAAGAAGATACTCGCAGAGGTCATGGTGACTATGATTTTAACCAACGTGGTAACCATGACAACGATAATGTCAAGAGCCGCTACTTTGGCGAGCACAATGCTGGACTTAATGATCAACATAGCTATCATCAAGGGATTAGTGAAATCCTCAGCCGTAAGAGCACCATGAAAAGCCTTCCCCAACGTTATAGAAGAGACCTTGAAGGCTCTGGCTCACAAAGTTCCACTTTAGAAGAGCCGCGAAGTGTTCATCCTGTGATACATCGCCACTTTAAAGGTGTTCCAGTTACTACGCCGACACCCGTAAGCTCTGTTGTTGGGAAGTCAACGGGAGCTGGAAGTCCTACATCGGTTAAGGGGAAGCCCTTTGAAGTGGGAAAACCTTTTGGAGTCAGGCAGTCCCACCACGAAGAAACGGAACTTCTATCTGAAATTCAGCACCCTCACTCAAAACAAAGTAATTATCTTTCTGGAGTAAAACATCCTCTTTCTCAAGTGGAGAACATCGAATCACCTGCTTCGTCATCCCGCAAATCTAGTCCCGGAATGACAATATTCAGAGGAGACATCCCCTTCAATTACTTCCTAGCGCGACTCTCCAAACCTCCCCGCGAAGGCAGTGTTGCTGCAGAAGGCAAGAAAACGAAACTCAAGAGTCCAGCATCGTCTGGGCAAATACACTCTCAACTAAAAACAGATCAAGTGAGGCGGTTTGGTGACGATGGTCATAGCAAGATGGCCGCCTTCGCGCCTGGTGTTATTCATACTGGGTTTGTTCCTATTGTGTCTAATCATCATATTAGTAGAAGATCCCTGGTGACTTCCAGTGACTTGGTGACCTCTGGTGACCCGGCGACCTCAGATGACCTCCAACCTGCGGAGTCACGTCAGCTTCCAGCCTACCAGCCTTACTACTCAGACTACGAGAGTCAACAGGGCAGACAAAATGTTGAGAGGGAACAGGATCCCTATGAGCGGTATCTACCACGAGAAGACGACAATGATCCGTATTTTAGGTGAGTTTTGGGCGTAGTCTTTACTTTTATCTTTCTTCCAAGGGTTTTTAAAATGTATGGATTGTGTTGCAGCTCGAATTTAGTCAATTCTATAAAGAATATAAACTGGGTTTGATCATCTCATGCGCTTCACTCACCGTCATGGCAGTCTTTCTACTGTTGTAAAATGTAGCGTTATATTCATCCGTTTATCCTTGATTTAACGTGGAAATAAGAAAGCTTAAACCTAGAATCTACCATTTAACTAATCTAGTCTTTTTAATTCGTTCTCGATCAACATAACATTGTGGCTATTGTTTCAGCTGTGCATGGACTGATTTCGAAACATTCGTGTGCTTTTTCGTTCAGGTACGCCCCCAGGGAGGATATTCAGCATTCTCACAGCTTGGAGCAGGCAGGAAGAGTTGGCGATGTCGTCCACGAACAGTACGATATCTATGGACGTCCGAGGCAAAGCAGGTGTGTCAGGGTCAACGGAAGGTCAATAGAGGTATGTTTGGGGTCAGTGAAGGCTGCTGGGAGGTCAGTTTGAGTCACTGAGGGTTAACAAGTTCAGCTATAGATCAGTGAGTTGTTACTGAGGGTAAGTGAGGGCTACTGATAATCACTAACCGTTTCAAATGATAAGCAAGTCCCAGATGTCACCAAGGACAATGCGGGTTATGGGAAGACAAGGAAATTATCTAATGAGAAATCGCCGGTCCCTGGTCGAAGATCATTGATGTCCACTGGATACTAACCACGCCACTTAGTTACTGAAGATGATGATGATGGCTCAATTGTGCCACCAAAGTCACAGACATAAGCTATCTAGGCTAATAAGGGGCAGTCTTTCACTGATGGCGACGGAACCACCATAGTTCATTGGAAATTGATGATATGTGAGCCAATGAAACAGTTGCATTGCAATACGCAAGGTTTATATTGGGCTCTCGTATAAGACCTTTAGCTCTAATTTGTGCCCTTCAATCACCAGTTACACAATCAAATTATAGAATTAACTTACATTACCTTTCGTTTCGTTTTTTACAGCCAAGGAAGAAGGCCACAAGTGACCGAAGACTATCATGACTATGACTACGAAGACGATTATGATCGTAACAGCCAAGATGGAATTGGATATCCTTCCTATGATGAGTACGAAGAGGAATATCCATCATCTCCTACTGAAAACAATTCAAGACGGCGTCACCCTCAAGAACAAGACGGCTTGCGACACAACGGTCGCCCTGGCAACGGTCGCCATGGCAACGATCACCATGGCAACCCGCGCAGAAATGGGCACCGGAATGTTGATCCGATCAATGACGATTACGATTACGATTTCTTCAATGACTACCAAGACGACAAAAACGATAGAATTGCTGACGAAACCGATCCCAAAAAGAGCAAACAGTTGGGCGAAAATCCTTTGGCTTCTAAAGCTCCTGAAACTCCAACAGGTCCTCAGAAATTTACTCCCGGCGTGATTCAAAATGGTTTTGTACCGATCACCAAAACTCCACACCGGATCAACAAACGCTCACTGTTTCACCCAACACCCAAAGAAGATCCGTCGGATGTGTTTGCGCTAGCCGAGGACCAGTCACATGGTGAGGTTCAGAGGCTAGCTGAAAATAACTCCCAACATTCTAGCTCCCGCTTTAGCGATGAAGATTTCTCGACCAAAATTGAGGATGCTTTTCTCCGTCCGGTGACTTCTGGTGACCTGGTAGCCTCAGGTGGGCCTGCAATCTCTGAAGGTTCAGTGACCTCTGATGAGGCTGCGACCTCTGAAAAGTCCGTGACCTCTGATGACCCGTTGACCTCAGAAGATGACCTTCAACCAGCGGAGTCACGCCATCTTCCAGCCTACCAGCCGTACTACTCAAACTACGAACGTCAACAGGGAAGGCAGAATGTCGAGAAGGAACGGGATCCCTATGAACGGTATCTACCACGAGAAGACGACAATGATCCCTATTTCAGGTGAGTCTTCTACCTACAGGGTTGAGAGTTTGACATAAACCGGCTCTTTTTATAGTTACCTATCACTATAAACATTGACATTATTTTTTAGGCGATAAGTCATATGGAAATAACTGTAATTTAAAAACAACTGTTAAAAATCTCATGTCTATCCGTAGCATGTTCGCTGGTCATTTTACAAGTGTGTTAGATTTAAATTCACAAACTATTGGTCATGTGTTCCATATTGTTTTCTACCCGTGTTCATAAGTTTAAACACTTCTATCTTGTTTACCTACTTAAACAAGCCCAACACATGTGTTCATAGGTACGCCCCAAGGGAGGACATTCAGCACTACCACGGAGGCGCAGAAAATATAGGAGCAGCCAGACAGGAGCACATACAACATGACCTCTACGGGTCAGCACCGGGTCAAAGGTGAGAACGGGGTCATATGGTCATGTGACCAACGGGGAAAGGTTGTAATAGATCATTGTTTTGCGTCAGCATTCAACACCATCAGTAACCTACAATGGTTGCTAACAATTTTGGCTCATGGTCACTGTCAATCATTTTTTTTTTGTCCCAAAGAGTAGCGTAAAAATCACCAAATCAGATGAAAATATCCGAAAAATGAGCAATCCTTCAAACAAACTACTCAAACATGCCGGACGTCTGCCTAACCAGATTTCTCCATGCTGCTGTGCGTTCGATATAGGCGGTTCTTATCCTGACTACATTTGCACTGATCTTTATTCACAGATACCTCAAAAGAAAACTCGAAGGTTACAACAAGGCTACTACTGACTATGTTTATGACGAATATGACAGCGCTGGTCGCCAAGAAACCAACTATCCAAGTCCAACGAACGATTATTATTACAACTACGACTGCAGTGAATATCCTCCTAGAAACCCAACCAGAAAACAACCCGACTACAATTACGAAAATCAACGGGACACTGGTAGCCATAGCAATCGTCGCCATGGTGACGGTCGTCATGGCAACGGTCGTCAGGACAACGGACGTGGAAACAGATATGCGTACGATGAGCGAGGCGGGAAAAGAGGCTAGGGGTGGCATATAGTTGCAGTAATGCAGTACGCAATCGTGCATGAGTAAAAGATGCGATGTGACCTTAGAAAGGTGGCAAGGCAAGAGCTTCCGTTGAAGCTCATAGCTGTGTTTAACTTGTGAGGCCGTTAGTGTTACAATGGTGACAGGATGGTTAAGTCATATGTGTGTGTTATCCTATAGGGTGGAATTGTTCACGGATTTTGTGTATCGTTATGATGTTCTGTCAAGCATAGGGAGCTTCATGGATTTTTCTTTTTAATATGCAGGATAGTCGCAAGACGCTAGTGTGACATGAAGAAATAGCGGCATGTTGATGGCAATATCGTTTTGTTGGGCTTGTTTAATACACATTTATTCCGATGACGATATCTTCTGACAGAATCATGAACGTGCGGTGAATATAATTGCTGCCAAGTTAAATTTGTGTACTTCTGCCAATTCTTTCATGAAATTGGTTTCACAGACATCAATTAAAGTGACTCTCCCACCTTCAAAAAAGTTAATGCATTGTCATAAAAGTGATGTACCGCGAATAAGAAAGAGCGAAAATGAACATATACCAAATTTCACCGCAAAATATTCACCCGTTTTGAGATATAAGACTTTTATTTTGGCTTGGAAGCATCAGGCGCGTTCAATGGGCTAATGACGTCATCAGAGTCCGTTAGTTGTTAAGAGATAGTGACTAAGCTATTCCCACTCTGCAAACTTTGAAATTAAATACATTTTCGATTTAAGGCATTTCTCTATATTGCGAGTGTTGAAACCGGTGACTGTGAGTCACAGACCCTAATTTGGCTATCTCAACTCAAATATTTTATTAAGGTGGGATGGTCACAAAGCGCCTATGACGTGTTGTACTGTCCTTGATTTAATTGGTTTCATAGATAACAGTAGAACTACTGTTGTCTATGTTGGTTTTAATAATAATGGTGTACCTAGCTCTAGATAATCCAAAGGATCTTAGACAGTATTTGGGAAATTTTATGGCATATCATTACAGGCGATGCTGTCATCTAGCTTTTTGAATCTCTCTCTCTCTCTCTCTCTCTCTCTCTCTCTCTCTCTCTCTCTCTCTCTCTCTCTCTCTCTTCCTCTCTCTCCCCTCTCTCTCTCTCTCTTTCTCTCTCGCTCATGGACGAATGATGACCTCGTAGAGAAATGAAAAATGCATCATGCGATTTGGCGCGAAAAACTACATCAGATAAACACCTCTTTGGGTCTAAAAAAAGTGTAATTGACTGGCAATTCTACATATATCCATAAAAGGCGTTAACACGTGTATATTTCACTGTACGAACGTCACATCGTCTAGGTAAATGCATATCATAAGCAAAACGAACGCATCAATAGTAACACTCGTATAGTTGATAACATCGAGTACAGAGTCGCAATGAATTGCAGACACTGCGAGGCGTGCGAGCAGGATTTTACCAGCAAACAGTTCAGTTATCGACGTTATCGACGAAAAGGCACAAATAATATTTTTCACATGTGCAGGTATTGAACACTACATTAACAGCCAAACAAAGCCAATGTTCCGCAATGCTGTCACGATCCGAACTAAGTACTTGGAAGCAAGTTTGTCATCTTGCATACAATCGTATCTATATTAGTTGTCTATTCTATGACAATCATATCAAGAAAACTACGACCTCTCCCGTCCACACCTCAGAGTGACATAACACCACATCTCTCGTCCACGCCTCAGAGTGACATAACACCACCTCTCCCGTCCACATCTCAGAGTGGCATAACACCACCTCTCCCGTCCTCACATCAGAGTGACATAACACCACCTAGCTCGTCCACACCTCAGAGTGGCATAACACCACCTCTCCTGTCCACAACTCAGAGTGATATAACACCACCTCTCCCGTCCACACATAAGAGTGACATAACACCACCTCTCCTGTCCACACATCAGAGTGACATAACACCACCTCTCCCGTCCACACCTCAGAGTGGCATAACACCACCTCTCCCGTCCACACCTCAGAGTGGCATAACACCACTTCTCCCGTCCACACCTCAGAGTGGCATAACACCACCTCTCCTGTCTACACCTCAGAGTGACATAATACCACCTCTCCCGTCCACACCTCAGAGTGGCCTACGAAGCAGAAAGGGCAGCACGCCCCAAGGGTCCGGGAAGCGGCGTCTGCGCCTCTCGTACTCCCTGGCCGTCTCCGGGTCGTCCAAGAGCCGCCGCAGTTCCACACCGTAACGGCAGGCCGTCCGCAGCGCCGTCTGGCGGTCCATGCCGAGCGTGGTGTGGAAAATGAACGCCATGTACTTCCACTTTAAGGCCTGGCTCATAACCTTTTCATGATAAGTTTCATATGACTCCAAATCATAAGTCGAGTACTTTTCCATCAGGTTTGTGCTGAATCTTTGATGGTACTCCCACATGTCCGGTACACTCTCCCTGAGAGCCCGGCTCAGCAGTGGCATGTTGAGCAGCAGGTCACAGAGGTCACGCGGTGACCTCAGGTCAGCGGGCAGACCAGCCGGCCGTTGTGTTTCCGGCAGCTGGTGCTGACGTCTCAGCCAGGCTCGCACCGCGTCAGGATCCATCAGCAGATTCCTCAGGTCATCTTCAGTGAGAAGACCCAACAGAGAAGCTGCGTCCCAGACGAAGCAAGGACCCATGGAGGTGAGGTGGGTCTGCAAGGTCACGTCCGTTGGGGCTACGATCAGAGCCTTGTACAGACAAGTCTGCATCCTGTACCGATGATTGACTGGTACGAGCAGTCTGGCCACAGTTGATGACGTAAGCTGGCGTGAATGCACCAACACAGACATCAGGAGTTCTACGACACGTGTAGTTGACAAACGCAGATGATTTAAAAATGCAGCCTTTATGCCCACTATGATAAACCATCGAGCCAGACAGGCACGCACCCGGCGCTCCGTTAGTTTCGTGATAGCCTGTGTCAGCATCTTCTGCAGTAGAGGCTGATACACACACAACTGACGTGCCAGAAGGGTCATCAGGTTTCTTTTCATGTCGTGCAGAACCCTTTTCATCACCTTTCGCTCGCCCCGACTGGTAAACCGAATTAGGTTCACCTGACTCCAGAAGTAGCACGGAAGGTTCCCCGTGTCGACAGCCTCTTCCAGAAAGTCCAGCAGTTTGATGACACTCTGAGAGACGGCCGTCCATTCATCCTTTGGTGTTTGTTCGCACAGCCACAAAAGTGCTGTCTTAACATAGTATGATTTTATCGTTTTACCGTTTTCTACCGCTGCCCTGCAGACTTTGAAGGCGATGACGGCATGCCTTTGCCGATCAGATAGTAAGGAGGCCAGTATGAGCTCGGCTCTGGAGAAAGATATCCTGAACTCAAACTTTTCCGTGCTGCTCCCTGGGGCACCCACCGGCACCAGGTGTAGGCCGAACCGTCTGATGTTGTCCCTGACGGCTTCTGGTGGCCAGTTGTGCTGGCGGTGACGGGTGAAAAACTCGTCAGGGATGAACCACACTGTGACGTGCAGACAGGGAACATCGTCATAGTCCACGTTATCAAATTGTGCTGCTGCATTGTCTGAATAGGATATGGCTGGTCCACTGACACCTTTTGCTGTGTCGATTATTCCCAGCCCCATTTTTTGAAGGTCATTAAATACGTTTTTGACATCCTCAGCATTGAAAATTAGTTTCTTCTGGTGAGGACAGTCGTCTCTGCGCTCCTGCAGCAGCAGCACGAAGCCAGGGTTCTCTGCCTCGGTGACCACCAGGCGAGGAGGCGGGTCGCTGTCCGGACCCCCTAGATCGGCAGCTCTTGTCGCTTCATAACAGGCAATGTCGTCAAAAGAGCTGCTGTTGGGAGCATCGGGCAACACCCAGTTCACGGGACCCAGCTCATGCATGACGTCCACGTCAGATGTGGACAGGCATGTCTCCGGCTCAAGTAAGCCGCTCAGCCCCTCTGCGTAGCTACCGGACACAAATCTATTAGTTACCTTAACACTGTTGAGCAGTGAGCACAGACATTTTGCATGAGTGATGAGTAGTTCACGCTCCAGTGGAGGATCAAACAATGCTTTGGCATTGGCTTGTCTGCTGGCCATCATCACGTGTAGTAGCTGATCATCCCTTGTATTATAGGAGTCAAACCACTTGTCCACCACCAGATCGATGTGCTCACCGCAGGCCGCCTTCAGCCGAGCTCCATCTGAGTGCTGCGGTGTAGTCGTCCCCTCACCGCTGTCACCACTGGCCGTCCTCCCTGGGTCAGACATCGCTGTGCTCCGTCGCGGTCAGGTCACACCCGCAGGCGGTGGAGGTCGGGCAGCTCGGTCACGGCTTACGTCACCGAAATCTGGCCGCTCGAGGTGGATATTTCAGTCCGATCTACTCCACCGACGGATCGCTCACGGGTCATGAATGGACGTTCATTGTGACCTGGTCTGATGGCCATCGCTCTGATTGGCATCACTAATAGCTGTCCGCGGCTCTAATTTGCATCACTTTTCACTGTCCTCGGCGATTGGTCCCATCATTTTCTGTTGTTCTTGGTGGACAATTCCATTTTTTTTTTCAACGGCGTCGTGCGAGAATTTTTACCACTTTCTTTCTTTATGCACTTTTTTCATTACTATCTGATTGCCAGCATGTTGACTATCATCACTATTTGTTTGTCCTCAGCTGCAAATTTCATTAGTCTCTATTTTGCTCAGCGCTAATTTTCACTTTTATCGCATGTTCCCAGCTAAAAATATCATCACTGCTCGTTATCCTCGGCTCCAGTTTTCACCACTATTCGTTCTGTGTACGATCCTCAGGTGCTCCAACACACACGTCCCATCGGTCGGCGCTAAACTCCCTCACTGACAAACTCACTTAACACACTACCAGAACTGAAAAACTGCTATCGGTCACGGGACTAGAGGTGAAAAATGAGTACTGATATGGCAGCTGACATGGATCCTATAACTAATGATACATCACAACTCACTGAAAATATCACTTCCATTCAATGGTTGGACCTTTCGTGTATGTGTATAGTCATTCGTGTCCATATTTTGTGTTGGTAAATCCTTACCTAAGAGCAACACCTGTTGTAATTTCGTACCTCTAGTTGATAGGGCCAGTGGTACCGCCGCGATATCTTATCAATACACGGCGGAGCGGCGAGAGGGTCGTCTTGACCGGCGATGCAAGAGGGGTGGGGTGGGGTGGGGGGGGGGGGGCAAGCTGATCTCCACAGCTGATGGTGGGTGTTCTTGCTTTTTGATAATTTGTTGCAACATCTGCATCTTAATGGTCATATTGTTTGGCTCAGTTTGAGGAGTCATATGTACGATTACATATGGCATGCCACTCAGATGACGAACTTTCCTGTTTTCAACTCAGTGATTACGGCTGTAGTGTAAAGTCTGCATGACTTGAATTTGGTGCTGTTTGGACCTTTCTCGAGTCACCAGTCGAACAGCTCCTCTCCTCGGGTCATGACCAGGGTCAGAGGTCAGCCGTATCGTCGGCCCCGTGACCGCCAGTGTACCGTGTCTGCAGCGCCCCCCCCCCCCCAGACGCCAGTCGAGTTCACGTGACACAGGACAGAGTACACAAACAGCCATACCTTGTTCGGATGATTAGCAAAGGCAGCCTGGCCATCACGAGGCTTGAGCTGTATCAGTATCGATCCACTTATTGCAGTGGAAATTTTCCGTTGCAGAGCCATTTGCGTCACGCAACATATACTTGATGCAACTATCGATGCAACTATATCCAGCCCACCTCGGCTGTGCCATTGGCAGTGTCAACAGCACTGAAGAGGTACCGGCGCGTCGCCACTCTGAAAAGCGGCGGGGAATGCGGCTCCCTGCAATCGGCGGATTAGCTATCGACCGTCGGCTCTCGGCTATCGTCTGGGGGCCCCTCCTATGACAGGCATCAGTTGGCACATATAAAATGTTTGTGACACCAGTCCAGGACTGAAGGGGGTAATAACAAAAGAGCAAGGGGCGACAAAAAACCCTCAAATGCGGCAACCCTATGCGCCTGACCACCGTTTTGGCATTGGGATCCACGCCTCCTGATTCCCAGTGGAGGTATACTGCATCAAAATGACGTCATTAGGCGTCGATGGTATAACTTGGAGGAAACATGCCTTACTTTATGCCTCCTTGTGAATTTAGCTCTCATCATAGCGAATACCACCCCTATCAGTACCTAACACGTAAATCTAAATGTGTTTGGCGCTTTTTGCGTTTGTGATAAGTTGCCTAAAGTGAAATATTTTTGAAACGGCCATCAAAACCTCATAAAAGCTGTCTTGTACCGGAATCCCGTAAAGGTAGCTGATCCAATATGCATACCTGAAGTAACCATTCGTCCGTATAGATGTGGTGTATGATCCTGAAGTATAACGTCGATAGTCAACCAAAAGAGGCCCAACCACATGTTCTAATCAGTGTATTCACAATACGCTGAGAAGATTGCAATTTAGTAACAATACAACTACTACAGAATGTGTTTACACATGGATATTACACTGAACAAACGTGTTATAAAACATGTGTGTATCAGATACAAAACGAATGCAATAGACACGAACCCATAGTTGATAACATGGAATACAAAGTCGTAATTAATTGTGGACACTACAAGCACGACTTCTCCAACGAACATTTTTAATCGACGAATAAGCACGTATCATATTCTTCACATGTGTATTGAAGAAGACGTCAATAATTATACGAAGGCAATGTTTAGCAATACTGTGGGTCGCAAAGGGACTCACGTTCGGAACTACTTCATAGAAACAAGTTTGTCATCTTGCATGTAATCGTAACTATCTTTATGGAATATTCATTCTCTGATGGTGTATAAAAAGTACCTCATCGCCGTAGCTGTCCACATATCAGAGTGACAGAACACCACTTCTCCCGTCCACACCTCAGAATGACATAACACCACCTCTCCTGTCCACACCACAGAGTGACATAACACCATCTCTCCCGTCCACACCTCAGAGTGGCATAATACCACCTCTCCCGTCCACACCTCAGAGTGACATAACACCACTTCTCCTGTCCACACCTCAGAGTGGCATAACACCTCTCCCGTCCACACCACAGAGTGACATAATACCACTTCTCCCGTCCACACCTCAGAGTGGCATAACACCACCTCTCCCGTCCACACCTCAGAGTGACCTACGGAGCAGAAAGGGCAGCACGCCCCAGGGGTCCGGCAGGCGGCGTCTGCGCCTCTCATGCTCCCTGGCCGTCTCCGGGTCGTCACAGAGCCACCACTGTCCCACACCGACACCACAGGCCGCCCACAGCGCCGCCCGACGGTCCATGCCGAGACGAATGTGGAAGTCAAAGGCCAGATCCTCATACATTGAGGCATAATCTAGAGCGTTTTTCATGTAATTTTCGCACTCTTCCACACGTTCCTCCCTGAACGTGCGTGTGGCCGACTCACTATCCTGCCTGTACTCATGCCACTTGTCCGGTACACTCTCCCCGAGAGCCCGGCTAAGCAGTGGGATGTTGAGCAGCAGGTCACAGAGGTCACGCGGTGACCTCAGGTCAGCGGGCAGACCAGCCGTCCGTTCTGTTTCCGGTAGCTGGTGCTGACGTCTCAGCCAGGCTCGCACCGCGTTAGGATCCCCCAGTAGGAATCGCAGGTCATCTTCAGTGAGGAGATCCAACAGAGGAGCCGCGTCCCAGATGAAGCCAGGACCAATGGACTTTTGCATGTCAGCCTGCAATGTCACGTCCGCTGGGGCGACGGTCAGCGCCTTGAACATATTGAACTGCAGTTTGCGCCGGTAAGTGTATTTCTCAGACAGCCTGTCTACATCAAAAGACGTCAGCTGTTGTGAACGTACCATCACAGCCAGCACTTTCCCCACTTCCGGTATGGTCGCCAAGGCCAGATACCCCACCAGACCATTGGCTATCCCACAAAGGATATTCCATCGAGCCAGACAGACACGCACCTGGCGCTCCGTCAGTTGCCTGGTCGTCTGCGTCAGCATCTCCTGCAGGCCAGGTTTATAAACACAGAACTCACGCGCAAGATGGGAGTTCAGATTTTGCCTGATGTCGTGCAGTGCCTTCCTCATGACCTCCCGGTCATCCTCACTGGTAAACCGCAGTAGGTTCACCTGACTCCAGAAGTAGCATGGAAGGTTTCCTGTGAACAGAGTCTCTTCCAGGAAGTCCAGCAGTTTGATGACACTCCGAGAGACAGTTGTCCAGTCATCCTTTGGTGTTTTCTCGCACAGCCACAGGAGCGCTGTCTTTGCATAGTACGACTTCACCATCTTGCCGTTTGGTACGAGAGCTCTGCACAGCTTGAAAGCAATGACAGCATGTCGTTGTCGATCAGTCAGCAAGGAAGCGAGTAATAGCTCTGCCCTTGAGAAGGATATCCTGAACTGAAACCTTTCAGAGCTGCTCCCTGGGGCACCCACCGGCACCAGGTGTAGGCCGAACTGTCTGATATTGTCTCTGACGGCTTCTGGTGGCCAGTTGTGCTGGCGGTGACGGGTGAAAAAGTCGTCAGGGATAAACCACATTGCGGCGTGCAGACAGGGGACTTTGTCATAGTCTGTCACCTCAAATATGCCTGGAGCATTGTCCGAATGAGATATAGCAGGCCCGTTGACGCCTTTTGCTGTCTTTGCTTTGGTCCACGTTCAAGTTTTTGAAAGTCACCGAATAGATTTGTCACGTCCTCGGCTTTGAAGACGAGCCTCTCCTGGTGAGGACAGTCGTCTCTGCGCTCCTGCAGCAGCAGCACGAAGCCGGGGTTCTCTGTCTCGGTGATCACCAGGCGAGGAGGCGGGTCGCTGTCCGGACCTCCGAGATCGGCGGTTGGTGCCGCTCCTGTAGTGGTATTCTCCACTGAACTGCTGTTGGCAGTATCGGGAAACACCCAGTCCACCGGACCCAGCTCAATCATAAAGTCCACATCCGAGCTACTTTGATATGTTGGTGGTCGCTGTGGTGACCGAAGCCGCTCCGCCATGCTACCGGAGACTACCTCGTTCCTCATCATAATGGAGTTAAACGGTGAACATTGGCAGTTGACGTAACGGGATTGCATTGCACGATAGATAGGACTATTCCACAAGATGGCGACTTTTGAGTCCCGCTCCACTATCATGCTGTGCAATGCCTGACAGCAAGTATTTCCAAGTTCACAGGAATCAAACCACGCGTCCACCCAGGGGCGTCGCTACGGGTCCCCAACTTGTACGGACACATTCTGTCAGCCGTAATACTCGTCAGATGCGTTAACCCACGCGGACCCAGATAGGGTATTTTTCGTCCTCCCTCCCCCCCCCCCCACACCTCGGACGAATAGTTGCGATAGCCCCCGAATGCCTAGTGGTTTCGTGAAAAAATACAAACACATTTTTTGATACCAACCTACACAAGGTCAAAGGGTTAGCGACATTAGGTCAAAGGTTATGTTAGCGACCCCGAGCTGCGGCTTTTTTTTTGCAGATTTCTTCACCAAAAAAAGGTCCTAGACCTAAAGCAGTGGTACCAACGCATTGGTCATGTCAAGACGCGTCGAATGACATAGGTTGTTTGAAAAGGTCAAGTTTTATGTTGACCTCATGTGACCTCGAATGGCCTTTGGTTGACGTTTACACATGATCAGTCTCATTTGCTGTATTTTAAGTCACTGGCCACGATTTTGTCATTCTTTTTTATCTAAGCATTCATTTAGAGCCTCAGGATGACAAAAGTGACATAATTAAATGTAATATGACTGACGCATCAGTAGAATAGCCTATAGAAGGATAGAGGGTGTAACGAAATTATCCGGTCACCTTTCTTCCTGCTGTAATTTAGAAACAAGACAGCCTGAGGTTTTCCTTTTGATGAAGATATCGCCACCTTTCATAAGATCATAATTAGAAATGCCTGGAACATTCCAGCTAATAGGTTTTCAAGCAGTGCGGGGTTTGATGTGGACAGACGCCGTATTAGCATGTGCTCACATACAGTTGGGCGGTCCTGGTGCCGGGTGTCCCCTTATTCACCTCCCGCTGGACAAAAATCCTTAAGATTCTATTAAATCAGGATGACCACTATTTCCAAGTCGTAGTCCGTTAGTCCAGAAGGATAAGAGCTTCTCTCGGCGTCACTTCTCATTCTCCTACGGACTTACATGTAGCGCTCCAGCCTGCACGAAGGCAGCCAAGCTTGAATCAAACATCAGTGCGCGTTTAGCAATCGAGCCCTCCCGTGCCGTCCGGTTAAGCGGCTCCAATTATTTGTTTGCCAGGATGCTGGTTCGGTAATACTCGTCACTGAAGGTGGTCTTCTGTGACACAATGCACAGCTGGAACATCGCACATAAGCTGAACATGTCCCAGATCTCGATCTTGGCGGCGGATGTTTGACGCCGGTGACGGCCGGCACGTTTGAGTTACTGGCAGCCAACACAAGGCCGCTTTGACGGTTCAAAGGACAATACAGCGCGAATAGCTGCCCACTCCACCAAACGCTCATGTCTTCCTTCGACCAGTGCAGTGGATGTGTCTTGGCGTAAGGCCAAAGGTGGTGCACTAGCTATTTTCCCGTCCATTGCTTTGTCTTTTTCCGTTTGTTGGGCAGAAGAACCAAGTTAAGGGGTGGATAGTGGAGTGGTGGGTCATGATGCGGGTCTTCTTATTATCTGCCTTGCCAAGAATACAAGTCAATCTGCAGATTGATTGTTGTCGTTCCCTTGTCGCTATCTTGCAACTCTCCTAACCACTTGGCAAAGCGCGGCTTTAGCGGTCGCAGCCGGGCTGTTCTAATAAAAAATAGATGTCCGAATAATTTCGTTACACCCTATATACCTACTCTTGCGTGACATTGACTTTGGGGCGGCCTTGGATCGTAACTTTAACCACAAATAGGGGTCTGATAAGCTTTAAGCTGCTTCAAACATGTGCGAAGACTGCATTTGCGGTCGACCAAACTTGTACGGACATTCCGTACAAGTTTCCGGGCCTTCCAAAACTTGTACGGACACTGTCCGTAGTGTCCGTAGTGGTGGCGACGCCCATGCGTCCACCACCAGATCGATGTGCTCGCCGCAGGCTGCCATCACCCGAGCTCCGTCTGAGAGCTGTGGTGTAGCCGTCCCCTCACCGCTGCCACCACTGGCCGTCCTCCCTGGGTCAGACATCGCTGTGCTCCGTCGCGGTCAGGTCACACCCGCAGGCGGTGGAGGTCGGGCAGCTCGGTCACGGCTTACGTCACCGAAATGTGACCGCTCGAGGTGGAGATTTCAGTCCGATCTACTCCACCGACGGAACGCTCACGGGTCATGAATGGACGTTCATTGTGACCTGGTCTGATGTCCATCGCTCTGATTGGCATCACTAACAGCTGTCTGTGGCTCTAATTTGCATCACTTTTCACTGTCCTCGGCGATTGGTCCAATCAATTTCTGTTGTTCTTGGTAAACAATGCCAATATTTTCAACGGCGTCGTGCGATAATTTTTACCACTTTCTTTATGCACTTATTTTCATTACTATATCTGATTGCCAGCATGTTGACTATCATCACTATTTGTTTGTCCTCAGCTGCAAATTTCATTAGTCTCTATTTTCCTCAGCGCTAATTTTCACTTTTATCGCATGTTTCCAGGTAAAAATTTCATCACTGCTCGTTATCCTCGGCTCCAGTTTTTACCACTATTCGTTCTGTGTACGATCCTCAGGTGTTTCTAAACACACACGTCCTACCGGTCGTCGCTGAGCTCCCTCACTGACAAGCTCACTTCACACACTATCAGAACTGAAAAACTGCTATCGGTCACGAGACTAGAGGTGAAAGGTGAGTACTGATAAGGCAGCTGATATGGATCCTATAACTAATGATGCATCACAACTCACTGAAAATATCACTTCCATTCAGTGGGTCGACCCTAGGTTATCTGTGTATAGTCATTCGCGCTCATATTTTGTGCTAGTAAATGCCTACCAAAGATGTAACCAAAGATGTGATGTAATTTGTGACCTGTTGTAATTTGGCACTTTTAGTTGATAGGGTCAGTGGTGCCACCGCAATATCTTATCAATACACGACGCGGGGACGTGCAGAACGGTCATGCCCGGCGTCCGGCGATGCAAGAGGGGTGGTGGGGGGGGGGGGGGACAAGCTGATTTCTACAGAATCTACTGTAGGTGTTCTTGCTTTTGGATAGTTTGTTACAATAACTGATGAAGCCACAGATGAAGAACTTCCCTGTTTTCAACTTGGTGGCAGCAACTCTGAGGTCTGCATGATTGGAGTTTGGTGCTGTTTGGACCTTTCTCGAGTCACCAGCCGAACAGCTCCCCTTGTATGTATGTATGTATGTATGTATTACAATCATGGACAATCCACACGGGGCGTGGCGATTACAGTCCAGAGTCTGAGACGGGTTGGAACAAAAACATGCAAGGGCAGTAGAACACAGGCATAACGATTTAATCACTGGACACTCACTCTATATACATACGGACAATTCAAGTCAGCGCGCCACACACGGCTGCGGGTACCCCCTCCCCCTGACATGAGTCAGCGTCCTTGGGTTGTTACTGACTTCAGCTAAGTGAAGTTCTGATCGCGAGGTCCTCACCACAAACTGTTCACTGACACGCAAACTCACACACACACACACACACACTGGGGAAAGGCAAAGGGAGTAACGGGGAGGAGTGAGCAGCGCTCGCGTCCGCACACGGCGGCGCGCTCAGCTGAACCCTCCCCCCAGACGATAGTCGAGATCACGTGACACAGGACAGAGTACACCAACATCCACACTTTCTTCGGATTAGTGAAGCCAGATAGCCAATCTGAACGAGGCGGTAGACTGAATCATTGTCAGGCCACTTCCTATCACGAGCTACAGAGCGGCTAGGCGCAGTTTGAGTGTGCAATATTTGACCCACGCCACGTTATGAACCATGTAGTGGAGGTTTGTCCACATTCAGCCCAGATTCGCATATTTACGCCTCGATAGCGAGTTGCGTTGGAGGGGACTCTGCATCGGAACCGGTCGCTTATATTTTCGTACGTTTATTTTATGTTATTTTGTGTATGCCCATGAAAAGCCATGCTATTTATCCTGGATTTTTCATAAAATATACCTACTCTGTCTTAATTGATATGATTGAGCCAGCGCCAAGTTGAGTGGGAGTGGGAGTGGGGGTGAGGGTGGGGGGAGGTGCGAAGGTAAGGCGTGCCCTAGCTTACATGGGGTCTGTTCCAGTCGCACTTCCTAACACCTCTAAACTCCCGGCCAAGATTGCTTCCCTGTCCCAGTTTCAGCTCTAGCCGTACAAAGCCAATGAGGGCCCTGCTCCAACCTCCTCTATCTTGCTCTTGGAGGAGTTTAGAGTTTAGTCTAGAGTGCGACTGGGACAGACCCATAGTCCCCCCCGGCACCTACCCCGCCGTTGTCGCATCCCTGATTCAATGTATCTTTAATAAGGAGCTGTTGCCAGAGGTATCTGATATTTACCTATGCTCTTGTGGTCAGGATTGTGCGTCCCCTGCCCGGAGGAAGGGGGAGGGGGCGCCAGGCAAGTATTCATGTAATTCTATCAGGGGTGTAGGACCGCAAAATAGGTTGGGGGGGGGGCTGAACCCTGGAAGCCGGTGGGGGGGGGGGGCGGCGCGGCGACGAAAGGTGCTGACCGGGGGGGGGGGGGGAACCAGCAGTGGAAAAAGTGTTGACCGGGGGGAGGGGAGCGTGGACCGTGGTGGTGAAAAGCGGGCTATGAGTGATATGACTTGATCTCTCCCCCTTGATCCAAGTTCAGGCTTATAAAATAAGGCTTAGGTATTTGTATTCCGGCTCAACGTTTTGCAACCACATTTATGCATTCATAGGCGGCGGAACGATTTGAGACAAGGGGGAGGGGGATTCACTGCCTCGAGCGGTCAAACCTAGGGTACCCCCAACTTCTGTTTTCTCATCGGATTTAGGCCACTTATTTTTCGTCAAAGTCATGACACGTTGAATATTTTTTTTTCACAAAAAAAGAAATGGTAGCTCACCCAACCAATGCTTTTGTACTAGCTTGTAGCCCTTCACCTTGCTTCATCAGACGTTAAAAAAAAACTTCGAAAAAAACAAACACCCAATTTCAATAATTCTATCCGGCTCAAAATTTTGTAGTGAATCTTAATCCCTTTTAAGTATTTTGGGTAGGTCAGGTCAGGTCAGGTTGACCAATAGGTGTCCAGTCGGTTATCCAAAGTGGGTGTCAACCACCACTGACAGCTTCGTAACAAGCTGCATTGGCACCAAAACTGCAAATGTTCAAATGGTTGCCAAATCCGACATTATCTCCAAAAATACTTTTATACCCTAGTAACATGATGGGCTCCGAAAAGTGAACCAAGGTCATCTTAGGTCAATAACTTTGACCTGATCTTCACTTGACCTTGACACAGGCCACAGGTCAAGGGTCATGGGGTTCAGGGTCATGTCATTTTTAATGGATGTCATAGACTAAACTCCATACCATACTCATACTCCGTAATACAGTAGTCTATGTGGATGTGAAAAATTGATTATCTCGAGATCCGAGAAAGCTAAAAGTTTTGCCATGATCGGCCACTTTTTTACGCGAGGTATTTCGAGAAACCAATGGGATGGGTGGGTCTATCCGACCCCCCCCCCCCCAATAAGAGCGAGGATTAATCTCTCAAACGCTGGAAGCAAACAGATTCTCTTATCTTAAAGCTGTGTGATATTCTTATTTGACCGAAAACGGTTTTAGTACATATAATTATTCTATTTTTCTCCTAAAAGAATGAACACGCCTACACGAACGAATAATCCAAACGCTCTACACGGAGAAGCTGGTGTACTTCTCCGAGTTGAGCGTTTGATCGAAAGGACGACCCACCGGGACGCGTTCTTCCCATACCTTCTACATTGCATGATTAAATCGAGACATCCAGGCATTTAAACGGCACGTGCACCGTACCACACTTTTCAAAGTTTAATGCAATGCTTTAATATTACCATGACAAGCCGTGTGGTTTAAGGGGTGTGAATAAACACGTTGAACCACACGGCTGCTGACGTCACTGTCATATAGTTGTGAGCTTTTTGGCAGGTATGGGAAATACCTTCCAGCCCTAAGGCTGGGAATTCAATAAATGTCACCTCGCTTTTTTTTAGCAAAAGCACCTCGGGCCTAACGGCCCTCGGAGTTTTCGCTAAAAAAACCTCGGTGACATTAATTGAATCATCCCGGCCCCGGGCAGGAATATATTTTCTCAAACGGATGGATGTCGTCCCTTTTGAACGTCAGTCGGTGTTCAATTTTAAGTCCATGGCCTCCATCCGCTCGTCTTTGGCGGATCTGAATTGCACTCAGTAGGCCGAAAGGACCCAAGCTAACGATATAAGAATACTAAATTAACCCTATCACCTACTGAAAGTTGGTGATCGTGAAGACGTTGTGGATTGTTTGTTTGGTTACATCATTACATCTTTGACCAAAAATCTGACATTTTTTTTTTATAAAACTCGGGGGGGGGGGGGCACTTCGCTATTGGTGCCTTCCTTGATAAATCAATTGACATGGTGCTCAGGTGCCCCCCCCCCCCCTCCGCTTATGCTTCAAAGGACGAGCTATCGCCATATGTTCAGAATGTTGGCGAAAATTCCACGCTGGTGTGACCCGTAAGAATCCATTAAATAGAATGTTCACAATATCAGTATCCTTGCTTTTATTTCAGTTTCAACTAAAATATTATAAAGGCTTATGTAAGATATGACAGTGACAGGGGCACTCACTGTGAGTGCCCTCTCTCTCTCTCTCTCTCTCTCTCTCTCTCTCTCTCTCTCTCTCTCTTTTCAAGCGGGCGCTTCTTTCTTACAAAAAAGAGGCCCGACACTCACTATGAGTACCCCTTCTCTTTCTTCAATTGGAGGCACTAATACCTACCTAGTGACCCTTCTTCCTTGCCCCTCCGACCCCTGTTCTTCACCTTTGAGCAAACCTCCGACTGTTATTGTACAAGATTTAAGGGGGGGCACTTCGCTATTGGTGCCCCCTTTCCAGAATCAAGGGGGGGCACGGTGCCCCTGTGCCCCCCACGTTCCGCCGCCTATGTATGCAGTGTATGTTCCCGCTCTTTTCAAATGCAAAGTGATGCCACTGAAACGGCATATGTATGTTCTTCTTTTACTTAACCCGCGCCCCAGTGGCGGTCTCAGTCAACTTCGCCCTAGGGGGGGGGGGATATGTTACCACCCACCTCTATCTCAAAAACTAAGAGGGCTAGAAAGAAGCGGTAAAAAGCAGTCGATAGCTCTCAATGCGTGGTTTGAAAGTATTACGGTCATTTTCATCTTAGAGCAATATTGGGGTCACCAGAGGTCATCAAAGGTCAAAATTTGCCAATTGTCATTATATTTTTCAGAAAACATGCCATTATCTCAGGAACTATAATAGCTAGAAAAACGCATGGAAAAGCATTCGATAGCTTTTGAACTCTTCTTTTGATAAGGTTATTATCAAAATTGACCTCAGGTCAACGGTTTAGCCTCCAGAGGGCAAAAATTCCAAAAATAGCTGTTTTACGAAAAGTGTTTTTCGACAATAACTTTCGACTACAAAAAGCCACGACATTTCTATTGTCAGAATCGTGTTCCTCTCGCCGAGACGCGTCGAATGAACTATAATTTGACCTTGAAAGGTCAATTTGAAAATTTGACCTCAGGTCAAGGTCATGACCTGACCGGAAAAGGTCATGTTGCATATCAATCGATGCGTCTCAACAAGACAAACACAATGAGGCCATCCCCAGAGTTCTAGCTCTTTTCAATCGCGAGTTATTGGCAAAAATCTGTTTGTAGCCTCAAATGACTTCGGATGACCTTTCTAGAGGCTATCAGCAAAAATGACACTTTAGTTATCACGGGTGGTCCGAATCATTGTGATTCTGAAATATTTGGACTGTTCCTATGCGTACACACGGATCTAGAGGCATTTTCATTTTTTTCTCCATTGACTTGTAATGGAAAGGTCACTCCACTGACCTGACCTTAGGTCACGGATATAAAAAATCCGAGATATACACATTGTAGGCGCTTATAACATCATGCTAGCTACTCCAAAGCTACTCCAAGCGGCGCGGCGCTACGCGCCGCGGTTTTTTATTTACACGCAAAAAACGCGACAGGGTGGTAACATATGCCCCCGCCCCCCACTGGGGCGAAGGTTAAGGCTGATGAGAGATGCAATTTCTTGATTGAATCTGTATTTAGATTCCTATCCCCTAGTTTGTTAAGCTGTTTTAGGCGCTCCTTAGAGGGAGCCTCACTTTCCGAAAACCCAGGTACTCATTTTTTACCCACTTCATTTCAGAAGGGTCAAGTTTTTTTGTAAAAATTATAGACTGTTTATTGGCTCCCTTTTGGCTGTTTCAGGGACCACCTCGACTTCTTCTAGGCCTCTAGGGCCACGATAGCGGTATCGACAAAGTAGGCGATCGTGATCGGTAAAGCAGGGCCGTCACAGAACAATATCTGTTGTAGTATTTCGCAAAACCCCCGCATTCTGCATATCATTGGAAGCATAATTTTATTTTTAAAGTTGTAGGTCGTGTAGCCACACGAATACTCCCAAAATGCACGAAACAATTGCAGGCACGTACCTAAGATTTGGCCAAGGGGGGGGGGGCGGAGGATCCCGGGGGCCTTCTCTCTACAGAGGCAAGGGAGGATCTAGGCGAACGTTGGGGGGGGGGGGGGTCACCAGTCGGCCGACATGTCGGGTCTGATGGATGAATTGTGACGACCGGGATAGGGGAGCGAGTATTTCGAGATCAAAAGACATTTTGCCTTCGTCGTTTCTAAGATGGAGCTTTATCGTTATAAGTCACTCGGCTCAGTAGTTTTAGTTAAATCCACTTATACAAGGGCGTCGCCACGGATTTCTTACTCGGGGGAGGGGGGGGGGGGCAGGACGGATCGTCCGACTTAAAACCCAGAAGTAGATAATAGCCGTTTTCACGACGGGCTATCCGGCGAGTGCACCTGATTTGACCAAATCTGCACCTAATCTCTTTTACAGTAAATATCTTTATTTTATGAATTTATTTCAGTGTTTTAATCGATGATGCTCTCTGATAATATGACAAAGCAGGCATATAAGCAGTTAGTGCAATTCTAGCTGATAGCTACTAAGAGACACACTGAACCTGATTTGACCAAATCTGCACCTGATCTGCACCAGATGTGCACCAGATGTGTACCAGATGGCCGTCGTGAAAACGGCTATTGTTACCTCACTTTTAGCACATTATGCACAAGAAGCATACAGTCGCGATCTCTCTTATTGACCTGTCTATGAATCGGCGGCGGCGAAAATTCGCTCACTCAGGGACAGCGTCACGCCCTCTTCCCGGGGCCGTCGGAACTGACGTCCTCCTTCACTTCCACTACGAACTGACGTCCTCCTTCACTTCCACCACATCGACATTGGCTCGCTCAGGCTCAGGAAGAAAGTCCAGAGACTCAGCAGGCAGTTCAACTTTCTTGAATTCGGGAACCATGTCATCACTGCACTCTGAAGACAAGTCACTAGATCAGCAATCGACTCAGATTTTGCGCCATTTTCGACCTTTACCGCGCTACGCGAATCAGGCGCATCACTCGTCTTTCCCCACTGTTAATCATCACTCCATTTCCGGGTCCATCCGCTGCTTCCATCTCTTGCCGCCATTACAGCCACTGTTTCGGACAACTCTAACCCATCGGGACGCCCTCCTGATCATTATAATCCAGCCCGAAGGTATTGGCGCCAGCCGGCTCCTCGCGGTTCGCCTCCAGCTCCTCGTCCGTCACCTCAGACTCCTCCGTGTCCTCGTCCTCCTGATCCTCGTCCTCCTGATCCTCATCCTCGTCCTCGTTCTCTTCCTCCTCTCTCCCGTCTTCGTCCTTGTCCGACTCGGCGCGCTTCATCCGCCGCTCAGCAGCCATCGTCTCCTGACGCTGTACAAAGTCACTAAACTTCTCATTGAGCCTCTTGGAGCCCTCGGCGCCGCTCTGAGCTAGCTTCTGGGCCAGAATCGGGTCGGTCGCCGACGGATCGCGGCCACGCCAGTCTTCGGTGCCCGTCAGCGCATCCATGGACTCGGCGAGCGCGGCGCGGCGCCTCTTCTGCAGCAGCGTTCCAATCTGCTGAAACGCCTCCTCGGCCAGGTCGTGCAGCGCCGTCGGGCCGAGCTGTAGCCGATAGCGCTGGTTGGCCTGCTTGATCAGGCTCAGCACGTCCGTGAAGTCGGGGAACTCGCGAGTGCGGTTGACGAACTTCTCGATGCCCCGGTTGATCTCCGAGTAGCCGGTGCCGTGGAAGCGGATGGGCCGCCAGTCGAGTTTCTCAGCCTCATCGGCGGCGCCCACCAGCCGGCAGTAGTAGCGGTACACCTGCACGTAGCGCCGCTTTAGGCGGGCACCCACGATGTAAGCCGAGCAGGCGGCGTCATCCCAGTCCACCTCCAGCTTATCCTGACGCACGATTTCGCGCTCCAGCCGGCGCAGCGTCTTCTCTAACTTGGCCACGTGACGTCGATGTCGACGTGTTTCCCTCAACTTTGTCTGCTGTTTTTGCGACATTATTCGTCGAGCGACGAAGAATGTCGACGAATAATGAGACAGCAGCGCTGCTGTCTCAGTGTTGTCAGCGGCGGCGTTTGCTTTTACCGCCACTCGCGGCGCGGAGCAGCTCTGCGCCGAAGATGCCGCGATCTTCAACTGGTCGAGCTGCTCTAGGAAGCCGCGCACCACGGTGAAGCAGAGGTCCGGCTCTGCGCGCAGCCGTTCGGCACACTGCCGAGTCACACCGATAAGGTGCTGGACTCGTCCGGGATGTCCGCTAGTCAGCGCCAGCACGGCAGCGTGGCGGCGCCGCACCTTCGCCTCTATCTTCAGCTCGGGCCCGGACAGCAGCGGCTTGAGCAGAGCGCACACCTCCTCCAGACCATCTTTACATGGGTCCGGCTCTGGTTCCTGCTCCGGTTCCGGTTCCGGTTTCGACTGTGATGTCTCTTCTGTTTTCTGGTCAGCGCGACGCCCGGAGTCCAAGCGGGCACACTTGGGCTTCGGGTTGGCCTCCTCCCCGCCGACAGCACCAGCCGGTCGTCTGGGGCGGGCAGTCCGGTCATCTGCGACCGACTTGGAGCAGTTGCCGGTCGACAAGTGCCGATCACGGGGTTCGGGCGGTTCCGCGTCATCGGCTCCGGGGTTCGGCCTTTGGTCAGCTTTGGTCACGGCAGCCAGCGAACAGCGAGCAGTCTGATCTATCTTGCTGTCTGATGTGGCTTTCCTGTGTTGCTGAGCAGCAGGTGGAGTATAGTCATCATCACTTAATATTATTACATCATCCATCTTGTTAAGAGTACCTGAAACAAACATCAAGTGTAAGCCCTCCCTAAAGCACTTTTCTGAATCTACCGTACAGTTTGGTGCATAGGGGAGAACTGCCTAGGATGGCCAGGGTAGGTGAGCAAGCCCTTACGCATATTTCTACGCTTCGTTCGAGCTCGCAAAGGCGTCATTGTGATTATGGGTCTATGTATTGTGCAGTTCAACGATGCCTTTGGGTGAGGAAAAGCCCACAATACATAGCCGAAGATATGGGAATATACAAGGTATGAAGCATGTACGCGAAGATTGAGCAGTTGCAACATAGTAGTGCATGCAACATGGATTACCCACTACGACGTGAAACAGTACAGTCGGTGGCGGCGGGGAGGTGGGTGGTGGAGAATGCAATGCCCGCGCTCGGTATCGGCCGCCCGCTCACGCCGGTGCCGCGCGCACGAATGACCCGTGCAGTGCCCGGGTCATGCAGACTTGACGAGCGGGCGGTATGAAGCAATCACATAGGCGGCGCTAGCTCTCACCGCGAAGAAAAATCATTATCAGTTGGCTTATAATGATACATTTCTACGCTTCGCTCGAGCTCGCAAAGGCGTCGTTGTGATGGGTCTATGTATTGTGCAGTTCAACGATGTCTTTGGGTGAGGAAAAGCCCACTACCCCCACGAACCCGAGAACGATGCGTAGGCAGGGAAAACGTAATAAGATAATTGTAGGCAGATTTAAGCAAATAACGCATACAAGCAAAACAAAAACATTGCTACGCGCCCGGCCAGCACAAACAGCGACACAACGCAGAAGACAGGCGGAAGAACGCGTCAGACACCGCTCGCATCAACACCTTGTCTGCACACAGCGATGCGAAACGAAATAGCTATACTGCGAAATGATTGCAAGATTATATCTGCCGCGCACACGAAGGCCCTGACGAGTTACAGTAGTGTACAGACGACGAATAATGAGTTGCAAGTGGGGGAGATGTACAGCGTAGGGAATAGGGATCATTCATGTTGCGAATGTCTGCTGGCGTAACTGGCACCAATCTCGGACCAGCACACGGCTGAACGGTGTAGCGAAAAATTGGCCGGCGTAACTGGCACCGTTCTTGGACCAGCGCACGGTTCAACAAATGCAGCGAAAAAGTCGGCCGGCGTAACTGGCACCAATCTTGGACCAGCGCACGGCTCAGCAATGCAACGAGAGGTCGGCCGGCGTAACTGGCACCAAGCTTGGACTAGCGCACGGCTGAGCAGTGCAACGGAAAATCAGCCGGCGAAACTAGCACCAACCTCAGACCAGCGCACAGCAGAGCCAGGAGAATCATTTACATTGCTCCGCTAACGAAAATTGGCACCACGACCGGCGCATAGCAGAGCAGAGACCAAAACGCGCCATAGAACAAGGGAACGGCCGGGATAGTACCAGTGCGTCGTGACCAGGACCCTATGGCACTGCAGGTGCCTGAGGAGTAGCTCGTAAAACAGAGACGTGACGTCGGACATATCGATGCATAGCCTGAGAGGACCAGCGTCCCGCCTGACTGAGCTGCACCTCAGTCATGCCGATAATAGCGCCATGCGACGCCCCGCCGATGCGTAGGCAATGGCCAGACAGATGGGCCCTAGACAGACCGGCTATTTGGCCAGTCAGCCGGAGGGCACGCTTGAGCTGATTTCCAGTGACTGGACGGCGCCCATCACCGACAAACAGAGCCTCATGCTGGTGCCCGGCCCCGCGCAGCAGCAAATAGGAGCGGACAGCAGCCACAGGACATTCTGGGAGGTCTGACCGCTCCTTCAACTGGAACGTGACCGGCGTCTGTGAGGTCTTGGACGAGGGAATGGTAATGAAAAGATGCCTGTGCTGCAACCGCACTCCACCCATCCGTAGGAAGTGTTCCTGTCGGCCACAACGGACCACTTCGCCGGGTCGGAGAAGGGCAAAGAACGCCAGCGTGAAAATGGCCTGGAACGCGGAACGTTCTAAAGGAGACATGGTGGCCTGCCGAAGAGCGTTACACAGCTGTCCCAGTTCTGGCAAAGTGATGGCAGTACGCATATCCCGGCTCGGCCGCAGGCGACGAGCACCTCTGTCTGATGCGAAAATTCGTTGAGGGGTCGGCTAAACCATGGACTTTGTGGCCATATGAAATAGCAGACACGACACTAGATAGAGTGGCGGCTGCAGATCCAGCATCGTATCGAGACGCGATGAAACAGGCCAGTTCATCGACACTGACTGGAAACAGGCTGTCCGAGGCCGACCGCCGAAGAAAATTCCGCAGCTCCGCCCAGATGGCGTGATAGGCCCGGGCCGTTGCAGGAGCCAGCGCCGCTGACAGGAGCGCTGCTATGGTTGACGGGGGACGTGGTCGGCCCAGTCCCAAGGCGTGGGCTGCTGATCCGCGAGAGGCCTGAGGCGTCTGAACACCTGAAGCAAGCCACGCGAAAGGGCGTCAGCTGCGAGATTAAGGGAACCAGGGGTGTGAATAGCGCGGACAAGAATGTTGTGCAAACATGTAGTGACAAAAAGTCTCCTCAGCCAGTGCATCAGTTCTGGTGAGCGGGACGATTGAGAGGTGATGCACTCTACCACCGCTGCTTTGTCGCAGCAAACGAGCACACAACGATTGCTGAGTCGTGTGCACCACACGGAGACGGCAATGACAACGGCAATCAGTTCTTTAACACAGATGTCAGCACTACTAAGCTGGTCAGGCCATTGGCCTGATAGCCACGCATTTCCACAGATGGCCCCAATACCCGTGCTTCCTGACGCATCAGTTTCGAGGCTGATTCCAGGCTCTCGATCCCACCGCCTTGATTCCAGGAGAGATCGACCATGGAAGGACGTCAGCATGATCTGCCATGCCTGGAGATCCAGCCGGGCCGCCTTGGTGAGCGTCACACGGTGGTGTGGACGGAGCGCGCCTCGACAGAGATCGTACATTCGGCGAAGGAACACACGTCCAAGAGGTACAGCCATGCAGGCAAAGTTAAGAAGACCAAGGCAGGATTGAACCTCCCGTAGGGGAGCCTTTTTGCGCGCCAATAGCGAACTCACTCCTGCGATCGCACGTTGGAGCTTTTCAGGAGGCAAGCGCAGTTCTTGAGCGTCCACATCCAATTCTATGCCCAGGAATGTGAGGGCACGGCATGGCTCAACTGTTTTGTCAGCGCGCAATGGAACATGGAGCTCTGTGCACATGCGTCGAAACGCATGCAGAGACGACAAGCAGTCCTCGTGACTTCCGTCAATAAATAGAAAATCATCTAGCACAGAAGTCAGAAACCATCCGTCCGACAGAAAATTTGCTCTGAGCCATCCATATCAGGGAGTCGCTGAACGTTTGAAATTTTTTTGAGCTGCTCGAACATCTCATGGGCAGAGCCAGGTCAACATACGCGGAACCACGCCAGTGAAAGCCCAGCATAGGGCAGTCCGCTGGGCGAATTGGAATAATGCGAAATGCACTGGCGATATCTGTCTTGGCCAAGTAATTAAAATGCATGGTGGAAATCAGCTGAACAGCATCGTCCACTGAGCCATAGTGAACTGATGTGAATTCTCTGGGGATAAAGTCATTAACAGATCCACCGGTTGGGAAGGAAAGGTGATGAATGACGCGTTAAGTCCCCGGAGTCTTTTTCGGGATGAGCCCGATCGGGGAAAACTTTTTAATCCATGAACAGTCGGGGTGAAAAGGACCGGCAATGCGACCCGCACGCCTCTCGGAATGATGTACAGTGGGTCTATTTAAGATCTCCAGAGCCACCACGTGGCGCTACGGTCGGGGTAGGGCGAGTTCAAATCTCGAGGGATGTGAGGTCACCGGTCATTGTGGGGGAAGGAGAGAGGGGGAGTGACGCGGTATGACGGCGCATGGGGCGTGCGTAGCGCCGGGAGTGGGCCGCCCCGGGCCGCCCGCCACTGTGCCGAGGCTGAGGGGAGGGGATGATGGTTACGGGTGCGTTCACTCCGGTATGGTAGTATCCTGTTCATGTGGAACCAGCAAGAATGCGACTGAAGGGAATCATTATCTCAAACAAACGGACAAGCGAGAGGCAGCGCCAGTTCCAGCCAAAATCTTGATCAATGATAATTGAAATCTAGGACGTATTAATAGCATGCAACTACTCAGTCGATAGTTGCATGATGACAGTCTTAGGCTTTTCTAAAATGTTATTTGAGTTGGGTATTTTTTCATTTGGCACGTTCAGTTTTGATGAGTTTTATCTGGTCGAATAGAATCCGAAAAGAAAGAGTTAAAATGGCTCCGGAAAAATGACCAAAAAATATTTTCTTTAAAAAATGAAACTTAGCTAGACATTTATAAGCGATAATTTTGATTTTTTGAGAGGATTTTGGGGAAGGATGTTGGCAAAAGATGTCATCGACTCATCGTGCTTGCCTGTGTTGCAGTAGAAGAAAAGGTTTTGGTTCGTGTCCAGATAAAACCAGACCCGGGAGTGGGGCTCGAACTCACGACATCGCGTTCAGCTCACAGGTTACGCAACCTAAACGCTACGAGCACCTATCGCCCCGCGCAGCTTGCTCAGTGCTACGGCTATAGTTAGGCCAAAGTGTCTGACGTCTGTCAATGTCACGAGGCGAAGCCCCTAAATAAATGACCGTCCCGGTAGCTCGGGCGGTAGGGCGTTGGACTCCGTGTGGTGAGAGCGCACGTCCCGGTTGCAAAAGTCCGGGTTCGAAACGCGACGTGTGCTTGACGTTTTTGAGTTCCTGACGGGTATGGTTGTGGTTGGTGGCAGGCCGCTGCCAGGCGAAGTCAGTGAGGGGATCGGCCGTGCGCGGCTATGTGCGCACGTTAAACTTTGGACTCTAAATTCTGCCATAGACCAGGAATTGCTTGATCGGAGGGTAGAGGGTAGAGTCAACACACCCAAATTTATATTAAAAATGGGGGAACCGAACCATGTTGGGTCGGGTTGAACCCGGTTGGACCTGTGTCTTACACGCAATCATGGTCAGAGAAAACAGAGGCCAATTTCGGGTCAAATATTTCCATTAACTGATCTTATTGTTTTTTAGCTTACACGTTTAATAACTTTAAGCTTTTTTATCGAGACTTTATGCACAAAAATGTGGCATTCGTCTGCTTTTCCTCCTCTCCTCTCAGCGACTTGATTTGACCTTAAATCTTACCAGCAAAAAATAAATCACCTGCGTGATAATTATTTGCCCAAGGGCGCTCTACGCAAGAAACGCCAGCCGGTCAAAAAATTTGGCGAACGATACGATATTTCTAGTGCTTGAATTATATTCAATGAAAATTTCAGGAGACATAAATAATCTTAATCCTTCGGGCGCTCGGAGCATTCGCTAGCATTCCATTGCCGGCTGCATTACCAACATCATGTTTGCATTACTTTGGGTTCATCATAGTTGACAGTAGATGAACCGGCCACAGCAAACCCATGCCTCATTATCCTTTCCTCCAAGCAGCCAAGCTAACCGGCCGCCCGGCCCACCACCGCGATATGGAACAACACTGGAGTGCGCCATTTGCCTGCGGCAGTGCCCTACCGCGCCGGGGCTGTTTGACAGGTCACCCGCACCGTGACCTCGCCAACCGCCCCCCCCCCCCGCCCACCTCCCCATCGGGCCCAGCTCGGTACTGACCTCCCCTTGAATTTGACATGGACTCGACTGAGGCTCAACGCCATCTAGTAACGTCTGGAGATCCTTACTAGATCCACTGTACGCGTCGATTACTTCGGGCGCGAGATCGCACGAAGGTAGATTGGGCTGCATGCCACCCGAGGGCAGCCCCAAACAACCGATTGAGAAGCCTCTTTCGAACCCGTCCACCAAATATGACGCAATAATTTCATCATAGCCAAGAAGGAGCTCACGAAGCACGGTAGGTGGGACGCTGACAGCGGGTACAATGCCAGTGGGTAGTCCGCTATTTCCTAGGAGCGGGGAGGGCGGCGTGCGGGGTGACCGGCCGCTGGCTGCGCATTTAATGAGAGGCAGATGGGTTGAAAACTCCGCGCCCCCGAAGGCCCCGGGACCTGCCCCTTTGAGACGCTGGCGATGCCGCGGCCGATGGCGTTCAGCCAGATTGGCGAGTTTGCATCAGATTCGCCCCACTTGTACGCGTGTGGGAAGAACTCGCGAGCGCGACAAAACTGCTCGTCATATTCCCTCCAAGCGAACCCCATGCCGGGAGCTGAGAGGGAGCTGACCTTGCGCATGTGAGTGATGAGCCCGAGGGCATCCTCCGGATGGGCTTGCAGGTAAATACCTGCATACCGAAAAAAGCAACTGGCCATGTTCCGAACGTCTGAATGACGCGTGTGGAACGTGCTGGCTGCAGACGACCATCAACGAGGTTGAAGGTGCCTTCAGGCGCTTGAGAGCGAGGATCAGAAGTGTCTAGCAATGAGCCAAGATCGACAAAACGGTGGCCTACAATGTTGTGCCTGGTAGTGGCTGTTACGTGAAAACTGATGTCTGAGGACACGCATGCCGCGGAGCCTGGGGAGTTACCTGGGTGTTCGTTTCCTCCGGAGCCCATTTGCGGGAACACTGCGGTCGTCGGCTGCCTGAGGTCTGGAGGTGCCCCCGGCGACGTATGTTGAGACGTCGATGGGACGGGGACGGCCGCTGGCACAGCGGCTGCCACAGCAGCCTGAACCATCTCACCGATCATCTCGCTCAGCTGCTCCCTGCTGAACGTGACAGTGTCGGCAGGGGCAGCTGGTGCACCGGACGAGTGTGGCTGGACACTCGTGGCCGTCATCATAGAGGTCCCGGCGTCCGCTGGCGCTGGGACTGGAGAACGTTGGGGCGTAGCCGCGACTGAGCTGCCTCTAGGCGCTGAGCGGCCCCTGAGGGCGCCCCTTGTGCTCTGCGGAGCGACGCTGGATGGGGTGCGCTTGGTAGACCGGCTGCGGCGTGTCGGAGGTGACGCCTTCGGCATGTTGATGATATGAGCTCGTAGCAGACATGAAAAGAAAAACAGAAATCATGCTCAATTTGTATGTGAACATAGTGCACCACAACGCATCGTACACAGGGGAACACACACTGCTCACTGCCGTGCTTAGGCGAGGGCGGCTTGGGACCCTACCAGGGCTCTCCACCCCATTTGCGAGGGATGGACGCCATCCCGCCCCAGGAAGGCAGGGCCGGGGTTAAAGGTTCGGAGGACAGTGGGCGCATGGCGGAACTTGGAGCGCAATATATCATTTGTCAGGTGGCGCCGACGTCGGTAGGTAGCGCGGGAGACATCAGTGTCCCGCAGCTTCATACGGGGCATGGCTGGATAAATGTGCACCATCTCCACGCCTGCAACCAAGATACCCGTGCAGAGCTCTTCCATTTGCTGCAGGAACTCGCGCTGCCGGAAGGCCCTGTGTGCGATTTCATTGCCGCCGAGGAGCAGGGCGACACGTTTAGGCTGGCGCTGCAGGACTTGGTCAAGAGCCCAACGACGGAAACGCTCATCGCCGATGCGCGCGCCACGCCATCCGACGGCTTGAATGCCGGAAACGGCGACGCCCCGTTATTGTAGATGGGCAGCGTAGCTATGGCCCACTACGAGAAGCATCTGAAAATAGGGTGATATTAACCCTCGCCCTGGCAGGGCATTTTTCATAACACGGCCTGGCAGGGGGGGGGGGGGGTCGATGCGACCCCCCTCGCGATTGGCTCCTATGGCACCTAGAAACACCAAATTTGGTAGGTAGGTGGGCCCCCTGGAGTTCTCGCCCCTGTGCAAATTTGGTTGCTCTAGATCAATATTTAGGGGGGTTTTGGGGGTATAAATGTAAAAATTTCGCTAAAAACAGGTCAAAAGTTTTTCGCTTATAACTTTTGATCTAATTAAGATAGAGCAGCAAAAAGAAAAGCACCAGTGAACTCAGCACGTCAAGGCGCGTCGAAGGATATACTTTTTAGCTTGCTTAAGTGTTCTTAAAGTTTTTCTTAAATTTTAAGTAAACTTAAATTAATAACTTAAGTTCAAGTTAACCAAATTGCATCATATTGCATATCATTCGATTCCGCTGATCACCAGAAACACAATGATACCATTTTTTAAGCTCTAGCGTCATTATGTGCCAAGTTATTGGCAAAAACGTCATTTGACCTCAGTTGACCTCATTTGACCTGACCCATGGATAAGTACACCAAACAAAGAAGCACCAAGTGACCTGCTGTTAAGTACTGTGGTTTCAAAGCACAAAAGCGATAGAACGAAGCGGATATCTGCAGTATTTTCCGAATTTAGTATTTTCCCATAGGCTTAACATTACGACGTAATGACCTCTAACTGACCTCAGGTCAGTGACCTCAAAAAACCCGAACTATATGTTATACAACTCGGTGAACTTAGCATATCCTGAAAGTTTGAAGGAAATCAGTCCAAAACTGTGAGTTGGACAGCTGCAAACAGAAAATTGAAATTTGACCATGACCTTGTACCGGTTTTTCTGACCTGGTGACCTGACCCAAGGTCACCCGGACCTGAAATTTTCAGGTCATATGTAAAAAGGTTGCCCCATAGGCTGTGCCAAATTTGGCGGCGCTGCGCGCCGCCCTTTTAACGCTATCTTTGAAAAACCTTAGGGGGGGTCGCATCGACCCCCCATGCCAGGGCGAGGGTTAAGGGGAGCGGCGCAACATTACCAATGAATTGTTAAATTAATTAACCGGCCTACCAACCTACCAAATTTGGTGTTTCTAGGTGCCATAGGAGCCAATCGCTAGGGGGAGGGGTCGCATCGAATCCCCCCCCCCCCCCCCCCTGCCAGGCCGTGTTATGAAAAATGCCCTGCCAGGGCGAGGGTTAAGGGTATCAGCCCTCAATCAGCGCAAAACACTATATGAGATTGACATTCTGCCCTTTGAAAAATGTTACAAGCGTAAAAATTGACGACAACATTTTGCGTTTGATCATCTTGTGACCCTAGTGACGACAAAAACAACAAAAAGTATGCCTATTGCTGAAATAAATTGTACCCTACGGAATTGAAGAAAATGGGGAGTCGTTTGGATCGTTTTCGAGCAATCTCCCGTGGAACGTTTTTTGGCCGTGGTTTTTCATTTTCCCCATTGGCTTTTGCAAAATTGTCAGGGAACTCTATTTGTTTTTCAATAGAAAAACACAATTCTAACGAATAGTATTTTAACTATTGACAACAAACCTTCGGTTATATCGGCTGAGCGTTAAGCGCTTATTTTCATTGCCGTCTATGTGCCATGACGGTTAAAATCACCACTGTTCTTTGTCCTTAGATGCAAATTTTATCACTAGCTCTTTTCTTCAGCGTCAGTTTTCACGACTTTCCCTTCTAGTTTTCAAGGTTTCACCACCACCTCTCATGTGTACAATACTCAGGTGCGACAACACACACGTCCTACCGGTCGTCGCTGAGCTCCCTCACTGACAGACTTCATACACTATCAGAACTGAAAACCGCTATCAGTCATGAGACCCTTGAGGTGAAAGCTTGTTGCGGATATGATAGTTGATACAATTCTTATAATGATACCCCGATAGCTCACTTAGATAATCGCGAGGTTAGACCTTCCCTGGTATTTTAACCATTTATACATTTTGTTCATATTTTGTGTCGGTAAACGCCTACCAATTAGCTGCACCTGGTGTTCTTTGGTACATACCTCTAGCTGATGGAACAAGTGGTGCCACCGCGATATCTAATCATCTCACGGCTTGGCGGTGGTCAGGACCGTCTGACCGTCTGACCGTCTTGCCCCGCGATGTAAGAGGGGAGGGGCGGGGGACGCGTTGACCTTCACAGCATCGACTGTGGACAGCGCGAGCGGCGTAGCCAGAGCCTTTCGATGGGAGGAGCACAGTGGGTCCGATGCCCCCCCCCCTTGTAGACGGGCCCCTTGCAAACGGACCCTTTTGTAGTTATGCTTCTCTTTAACGGTCTAAGAACTTGAGGAAATGTGGAAAATTGTTATGCATAAATTTAATGTTTTGCACGATATTTTACAATTAAGCGAAACGAGCGAGTTCATTTGAGCACAATTGAAGTAAATTTCAATATGAGCCCAACCAGGCGTGTCGTCCCAACCTGGCCCGACACGACCTGCGACGCTTTTGAAAGCTTTAAAGGGACCCTCCCACCTTAACATTAGATTTGAGTTGAGATAGCCAAAATGGGGTCCCTGGCTCACAATTACCGGTTTCGGCACTCACAACATCGAGAAATGCCTTAAATCGAAAATATTGAATTTCAAAATTGCAGCATTTTGATTCAGAGGGGCTAATGCTTAGGAATACCCCTCTGAATGTGTGACGTCAGCGCAGATATCTAACGATTTTTAAATGTTTGACTAAAACGTTTTGTAGCACGCGGTGGTATATGCTATTTGCGCGCAACATCTGCCGCAAACGCCGCACTTCTAAAATAAAATCGCTAGAAACAGCGGAGATCCCAAAAAAGTAAACAAAAGTAAAAGTATAATATCTTGAAAACCGGTGAATATTTTTCGGTGAAATTTCGTAGATATTCGTTTTCGCTCTTTCTGAACCGAGCGACATCACTTTCATGCCAATTCATAAACTTTTTTGAAGGTGGGAGGGTCCCTTTAAGCATGCCTATTCAATCGCTCGACCGATCGACAGGCAGTCCTGCATCAGGGAGATCCATCTCTTCAATCATGAACTCGATAAACTTAACCCTCGCCCGTATAGGGGGGGGGGGGGGTCGAACGGACCCCCCCAATGGTTTTTCGCGAATAACTCGCGTAAAAAGCGGCCGATTACGACGAAACTTTCAGTACCCTCGCGTTTTTTTATTTTTACACCTACCCTGAAAATTTCATGACCTTGACCCAAATGACCTTTGACCTGTGACCTACTTTTCGAGACCATGTTTGGCTGGAATCGCGATTCGGCGTATGTCGGCTCGCATTAGCCGCGCGTTTGCAGTCTTTTCGTGGTTTCAAGCGTTCAAACATGTGGTATGATGTTGCCCCCATGCATTAGGGTGGGTGTCAAGGTCACCTGAAGGTCAGGTCAGGTCATTGACCTTTGATGACCTCGGTTCACTTTTTCGAGTTTTACATGTTTCTAGGCCAGTTTTTGGAGCTGAATTCGAATTTAGCAACCATATGAACATTTAACCCGCGCACCGACGGGGGTCTGCGCCAACTTCGCACCGACGGGGGGGGGGCGGATGACCGCCCCCCTGAGATCTCGAGAACGAAGCAAGATAGCGACAAGCGGTAAACGGCATCGGATACGCACGGTCAAGATCTACAATTTTTACTAAGGTCATTTTCAGGTCAGGTCAAAGATGACGTCACAGGGGTCGAAAAAGTCAAAATGGCGGCGCTAGATATAGAGAGAGTTTTTCTCGAATAACTTTCGAATTAGTCAAGATAGGAACAAACTAAGGGCATCATCGTGATCCTCTCGTCAATCCGCATCGAATGATTTATATGTTGACCTCGAAAGGTCAAGGTCAAAGGTTGACCTCAGGTCACGTGACCTCGAGGTCATCATGTATATCATTTGATGCGTCTTGACGAGCTGAACACAATGAGACCATCCACGCGTCTGTATCTTGTTCCTGTACGGAGTTATTGGCCAAAAACCTTTGGTGACCTTTGATGACGTCACATGACCTCACAGCTGCCCAACAGCAAAACAGACCTCAAGGTAGTGAAGGTTGATCGTATATGAAGTCATGTATGGTATATGGGGCCATTCCGACCCGTTTTAGTGGTAAAAACAGGGAGTTGATTTTTCCCCCATTGACTTATAATGGGGAGGTCGCGAAATTGACCTGACCTTAGGTCATCGATATCGAAATTCCGAGATATACAAATTGTAGCTACTAATGACCTTACAACATCCTGCGACTTTCAAAGGCCTCCGACATCTACTGTAGCTCTGGCACGGTGACAAAGTGGCAAAAAAGTGACTTGAGGTTGGGTCATTCAAAGTGACCTGGTGACCTGAACTTGGAAGGTAGGAGGTTTCATACTTGCACACCATGTGTAAAATTGATGAGGAAATAGTCGTACCAAATTTCGCGGCGCTACGCGCCGCGGTTTTCCCGCTATTTGCGAAAAACCTCAGGGGGGCGGATATCCGCCCCCCCGTCGGTGCGCGGGTTAAGAAGTAGTTTTGGTGCTTTCGTAACATGTTACGAAGCTGTCATAGGCGGTTGCCACCTACTACGAATACCCTTACTGGTTGACCTGACCTGACCTGACCCGACCTGGCCTAAATACATGAAGACATCATCTGTGATCAAAACTAACATAATATTAGTGATCAGCACCCCAAAAAACCCATAGCAGCCACACTTTACGACGTTCTAACAGGTCCCGATTTTCCCGCCTTTGGGGTTATTGACCTGACCTGCAAGGTCAACCAATGACCTAGGACCTTAAAATTGGGTATCATCGGCTTCCTCTCGTCACGGGCAACACGCTCGTTTTTTCCGCGAAGCTCTAGCTCGATCAGGGGCGAAACGGCAAGGGGGGTCCAACGGACCCCCCCTTATACGTTCGCGGCTGGAAAAACACCAATACGGGCGAGGGTTAAATCTAGGACCCCAGTCCGGGGCGCGGGTTTAACTTGAATCGCTTACCTTACTTTCCTCAGCACACCTTTCGTCCTAGTCCACTCTCTGTATGAGGTCACAGCGCTAACACTGCGCAGTGCCGCCCCAACCCATTAACCTGGTGGCGGGGCTTAATAATTTGATGACGTCATCAGAGCTACCATGGTAACGTGACAACACGAGTCGGTCAGTGTGCAGGCTCCCCCTCCCCTGGCATGCAGCTTGCAGTTTCAGCCGGCAGTACATCCTGCCCAGGTGGTCGATTTGACCGCGCTTACCCATGACAACAAAGTAGGTACATACAAACTTACTGAGGGTCAATGCTAAATAGATATACAATACAATGGAGGACGATGCATATATGTAGAATCATAGATAACATGAATCATGTTATCTATGGTAGAATGCATGACGATTACAATAATAGCATCCTACAGCGTTTATAATGGTTGGTTGTGGCAATAAATTAAACACTTGCGAATGCCATTTCAGTAAAATTGCGTATTCGATACCTCCCTCCTGGGGCTCTCATGTACCTACTAACAGGAGGCCTGATCACAGATTCTTGAATAAAATTACTAAGCCACCAATCATGTAAGTCCATCGCCATCAGTTCGGTGATATCACAATAATGGACGATATCGAACCGGACAAATCTGGTCCAAACGAACCACAGCCGACCGGACCACCGACGGTCCGACACAGTGACGGGCGAGGTCCGATATCGCCTGGACCAGACACCCTCTTAGCTGGCTCCAACCACTCTCTGGTCTAAACTGAAACTACTACGTTCGCGGCTGGAAAAAACACCAATACGGGCGAGGGTTAACTACTTTTGATGCGTATGGGTGACCGGCACCTCACGTGCCGTGTGTCAAGTCAGGGGTGCTTAAATTACATTGCTTTTACAATAGCTACGCATTGACTTGGTGAATTGCGCTGAAACGTGTCCGATAGGTGAACATCGTGTGGACGGGGGAATGCCTTTCCATGGCCATCACAGTTCGGTTGTTAATCTGAGCGTGCGCCAGTGAAGGGCACTTGCGCACGTTTTGGCGGACTCCTTACGGTGTCCAACACAAAGTGTTACATTTTGGGCTCGATAAGTCAAAGACTCGCCTAGCGAATTCAGCCCATGAGAGCGTGGTGAGATCGCACGAATGATCTACGAAGCCCGAAATGACCCTGTGTGATCGCTTGATGTGAGCCTCCCGAGCCAACGAGTAGTACCCTGAGCGCACAGCGAGACTCAACAGTCATCTGAAGCTGAGCACTTGAAAGAGTCCTCGGGCTACCGTGGGACCCTTGAGTGGGTGAGAGGTCTATGGGGCCATCGCAGGTGGGTGTGGGCCGTGGGGCCCCGAGCGCTGGTCCCTAATAAACCAGTAAGGGCTCTCAGAGGCTGGTAAGGGCTCTCAGGCCGGTAAGGGCCCTTAGAGGCCACCGAGAGGCCTTCAGAGACCGCCAAGGGTCCGTCAGAGGCCGGCAAGAGGCCCTTAGAAGCCGGCGTGGGGCCCTTATGGAGATCTTAGCGTGACTGCTCAGGGGCCCATGCTCTTACGAACCCTGTGGGGACCTTCTGAGTCGAAATATGGCCAGTGTGGACCCTCAACGACCAATTGGCGCTTTAGGGTCCCTCGGGCCCGAGGGGCCCCCTGAACCCGATGAGAGGGGCACGTGCCCCCTGTTCCCCCCTTGGCTACGCAACTGACTGTGGATGCCTTTGTTTTTGTTTTTGACAATTTGTTATAATAGTAACGTCATAACGGCGATATTGTTTGGCTCGGTTTGAGGCGTCATACTTGGAGGCATTATGCCACCACGAAGAACTTACCTGTTTTGAACAGGTAAGTTTTCGTTGTTGTACCTGTTTTCGTTGTTAACAGGTTTACCTGTTAACAACGACTCCAGTTTGACTCTAGTGCGTGGTTTGAGTTTGGCGCTGTTTGAACCGATTCCGAGTCACCAGCCGAACAGCTCCCCTTCTCGGGCCATGACCGGGGTCAGAGGTCAGCAGTATCGTCGGCCCCGTGACCGCCAGTGCACCGTGCCTGAAGCCCCCCTCGGACCCCCCCCCCCCCAGACGCCAGTCGAGTTCACGTGATTTAGGACAGAGTACTGAAACAGCCATACCTTGTTCGGATGATTAGCAAAGGCAGCCTGGCCATCACGAGGCTTGAGCTGTATCAGTATCGATCCACTTATTGCAGTGGAAATTTTCCGTTGCAGATCCATTTGCGTCATGCAACATATACTTGATGCAACTATCGATGCAACTATATCGAGCCCACCTCGGCTGTGCCGTTGGCAGTGTCAACAGCACTGAAGAGGTACCGGCGCGTCGCCACTCTGAAAAGCGGCGGGGAATGCGGCTCTCTGCAATCGGCGGATCAGCTATCGACCGTCGGTTCTCGGCTATCGTCCTCCTATGACAGGCATCAGTTGGCAATTAAAAACTGTTTGTGATACCAGTACAGGACTGAAGGGGATTATAAAAAAGAGCAAGGGGCGACAAAATCTCTCAAAAACTGACGCTCCCAAGGTATTTGTGGCAACCCTGCGCCTGAGCACTGTTTTAACCCTCGCCCTGGCAGGGCATTTTTCATAACACGGCCTGGCAGGGGGGGGGGATGCGACCCCCCCTCGCGATTGGCTCCTAATGGCACCTAGAAACACCAAATTTGGTAGGTAGGTGGGCCCCCTGGAGTTCTCGCCCCTGTGCAAATTTGGTTGCTTTAGGTCAATATTTAGGGGGGTTTTGGGGGGATAAACATAAAAATTTCGCTAAGAACAGGTCAAAAGTTTTTCGCTTATAACTTTTGATCTAATTAAGACAGAGAAAAAATAGCACCAGTGAACTCAGCACGTCAAGGCGCGTCGAATGATTTGCTTTTTAAGTGCTTGCTAAAGTGTAGTTAAAGTTTGTCTTAATTTTTAAATAAACTTAAATTAATTAATTAAGTTCAAGTTAACCAAATTGCATCATATCGCATATCATTCGATTCGGCTGATCACTAGGAATACAATGACACCATTTTTAAAGCTCTAGTGCCATTATGTGCCAAGTTATTGGCAAAAAAGTCATTTGACCTCAGTTGACCTCATTTGACCTGACCCATGGATAAGTACACCAAAAAAAGAAGCACCAAGTGACCTGTTGTTAATTACTATGGTTTCAAAGCACAAAAGTGATGGAATAAAGCGGATATCTCCAGTATTTTCCGAAATTAGTATTTTCCCATAGGCTTAACATTACGACGTAATGACCTCTAACTGACCTAAGGTCAGTGACCTAAAAAAAACCCGAACTATATGCTATACAACTCGGTGAACTTAGCACATCCTGAAAGTTTGAAGGAAATCAGTCCAAAACTGTGAGTTGGACAGGTGCAAAAAGAAAATTGAAATTTGACCATGACCTTGTACCGGTTTTTCTGACCTGGTGACCTGACCCAAGGTCACCGGACGAAATTTTCAGGTCATATGTAAAAAGGCTGCCCCATAGGCTGTGCCAAATTTGGTGGCGCTGCACGCCGCCGTTTTTACGTTAGCTTCGAAAAACCTTAGGGGGGTTGCATCAACCCTGCCAGGGCGAGGGTTAAAATTGGGATCCACGCCTCCGGATTCCCGATGGAGGTATAATGGATCAAAATGTCGTCATTAGGCGTCGATGGTATAACTTGGAGGAAACCTGCCTTACTTTATGCCTCCTTATGAAGTTAGCTCTCATCATAGCCAATACCACCCCTATCAGTAACACGTAAATCTAAATGTGTTTGGCGCTTTTTGCGTTTGTGATAAGTTGACTAAAGTGAAATATTTTTTAAACGGCCATCAAAACCTCATAAAAAGCGGTCTTGTGCCAAAATCCCGTAAAGGCAGCTGATCCAATATGCATACCTGAAGTAACCATTCGTCCGTATAGATGTGGCGTATGATCCTGAAGTATAACGTCGATCGTCAACCAAAAGAGGCCCAACCACATGTTCTAATCAGTGTATTCGCAATACGCTGAGAAGTATGCAATTTAGTACCAATACAACTACTACAGAATGTGTTTACACATGGATATCCCGCGCCGTGCTGGTGGCCTGAACTTTCCGCCGAGTGCTGGGGGGGGGGGGGGGGCGTTTTCACGCCCCCCCGTCTAACTCGGCTCCTGGGCCACGTAGCGACACGCGGTAAGCGGCAATCGAAAGAGCGTCAAAAATAAGGACGAAAACACTTCGGTCATTTTTTGGGTCAGGTCAAAGGTCAGGTCACCAGAGGTCACCAAATGTAAAATGTTGACTATTTCAACATTTTGGAAACTGCCAACGGCTATCTCGGGAACCGATAGAGCTACAGCGCCGCGGAAAAGCGCATTCGATAGCCCTTTTACAGACCTTTCTGATTAATGTTCTCAGATTTGACCTCAGGTCAACGGTTTAGCCTCCAGAGGGCAAAAACTCCAAAAATAGCCGTTTTTACGAAAAACGTTTTTTCGTCAATAACGTTTGACTCATAAGCGCCATGACATTACTTTTGCCAGCATCGTGTTCCTCTCGTCGAGACGCGTCGAATGAACTATTTGTTGACCTTGAAAGGTCATTTTGAAAATTTGACCTCAGGTCAAGGTCATGACCTGACCGAAAAGGGTCATGTTGCATATCAGTCGATCCGTATCGTCGAGCTGAACACATCTGACGTGTTTTCACCGCTCTAGCACGTCTCTATCAAAAGTTATAGCCAAAAAACTGCTGGCGACCGTTCATGACCTGAGATGACCTCAGGGGCACACAGAGGGGTCACAGGTGCATTTTTCCTATTCAGTGTGTCATGTTTACCTATGAACCGATGTTTGAGAGCGTTTTGAACGATATTCGTCCAAAAGAGGCGCATTTCAATTTTCTCCCATTGACTTATAATGGAGAGGTCGCAAAATTGACCTGACCTTAGGTCACAGATATCAAAAATCCGAGATATACATTTTATACATACTGTTACTCATATCAATCGCTGAAAGTTTCAAAGTGATCGTTCAGTCGGTGTAGCTATAGCGAGCCTTTGAACTTTTTCTGAGGTAAGGTCACTTGACGTGACCTGGTGACCTGACCTTGAACGGCCTAGGTCTGAAATTTTCACAACATGTGCGGAAATGATGTAGGAACACGTGTACCAAAAACGGCGGCGCTGCGCGCCGCCGTTTTTGAGATATTCGCGAAAAACCTGAGGGGGGGCGTAAAAACGCCCCCCCCAGCACGGCGCGGGATATTACACTGAACGAACGTGATATAAAATATGTGTATATCAGATACAAAACGAATGCAATAGTTACGACCCCATAGTTGATAACATGGAATACAGAGTCGTAATGAACTGTGGACACTACAAGCACGACTTTTCCAACAAACATTTTAATCGACGAATAAGCACGCATCATATTCTTCACATGTGTATTGAAGAAGACGTCAATAATCAAACGAAGGCAATGTTTAGCAGTACTGTGGGTCGCAAAGGGACTCACGTTCCGAACTACTTAAAAACAAGTTGTCATCTTGCATGTAATCGTAATTATCTATATGGAATATTCATTCTCTGATGGTCTATATACAAAGTGCATATCTCATCGCCGTGGCTATCCACATATCAGAGTCACATAACACCAACAATCCCGTCCACACCTCAGAGTGGCATAACATCACCTCTCCTGTCCACACCTCAAGGTGACATAACACCACCCGTCCTGTCCACACATCAGAGTGACATAACACCACCTCTACTGTCCACACCTCAGAGTGACATAGCACCACCTCTCCCGTCCACACCTCAGAGTGACATACGGAGCAGAAAGGGCAGCACGCCCCAAGGGTCCGGGAAGCGGCGTCTGCGTCTCTCATGCTCCCTGGCCGTCTCCGGGTCGTCCAAGAGCCGCCGCATCTTCACACCGACACGACAGGCCGTCCGCAGCGCCGTCTGACGGTCCATACCGAGCTTGGTGTGGAAATTGAACGCTTGGTCCTTCCACTTTAAGGCCCAGCTCAGAAACCTTTCATGATAAGTTTCATATGACTCCAAATCATAAGTCGAGTACTTTTTCATCACGTTCGTGCTGAATCTTTGATGGTTCTCCCACATGTCCGGTACACTCTCCCTGAGAGCCCGGCTCAGCAGTGGGATGTTGAGCAGCAGGTCACAGAGGTCACGCGGTGACCTCAGGTCAGCGGGCAGGCCAGCCGGCCGCTCTGTTTCCGGCAGCTGGTGCTGATGTCTCAGCCAGGTTCGCACCGCGTCAGGATTCCCCAGTAGGATTCGCAGGTCATCTTGAGTGAGAAGACCCAACAGAGAAGCCGCGTCCCAGACGAAGCAAGGACCCATTGAGGTGAGGTGGGCCTGGAAAGTCACGTCCGTTGGGGCTACGATCAGAGCCTTGTACAGACGAGTCTGCAGCCTGTACCGATGACTGAATGGTACGAGCAGTTTGGCCACAGTCGATGACGTAAACTGCTGTGAAGGTACCAACGCAGACAGCAGGAATTCTACGAGAGGTGTGGTTGACAAATGCAGATGACCACAAAATGCAACCTGTATGCCCACTGTGATAAACCATCGAGCCAGACAGGCACGCACCCGGCGCTCCGTTAGTTTCGTGGTCGTCTGTGTCAGCATCTCCTGCAGTTGAGGCTGATGCACACACAACTGACGTGCCAGAAGACTAGTCAGGTTTCTTTTCATGTCGTGCAGAGCCCTTTTCATCACCTTTCGCTCTCCCCGACTGGTAAATTGAAGTAGGTTCACCCGACTCCAGAAGTAGCACGGAAGGTTTCTCGTGTCGACAGCCTCTTTCAGAAAGTCCAGCAGTTTGATGACACTCTGAGAGACGGTTGTCCAGTCATCATTTGGTGTTTGCTCGCACAGCCACAAGAGCGCTGTCTTGACATAATATGATTTTATCGTCTTACCGTTTTCTACCGCTGCCCTGCAGACTTTGAAGGCGATGACGGCATGCCTTTGCCGATCAGATAGTAAGGAGGCCAGTATGAGCTCGGCTCTCGAGAAGGATATCCTGAACTCAAACCTTTCAGTGCTGCTCCCTTTGGCACCCACCGGCACCAGGTGTAGGCCAAACTGTCTGATATTGTCCCTGACGGCTTCTGGTGGCCAGTTGTGCTGGCGGTGACGAGTGAAAAACTCGTCAGAGATGAACCACACTGTGACGTGCAGACAGGGAACATCGTCATAGTCCACTGTTTCATGCATAGTTGCTGCATTATGCGAATAGGAGATAGCAGGTCCGCTGACGCCTTTTACCATAAATTCTGGTCTCAGTCCTATTTTTTGGAAGTCCTTGAATAGTTCTATCACATCCTCGGCCTTGAAGATGAGTCTCTCTTGGTGGGGGCAGTTGTCTCTGCGCTCCTGCAGCAGCAGCACGAAGCCGGGGTTCTCCGTCTCGTTGATCACCAGGCGAGGAGGCGGGTCGCTGTCCGGACCCCCTAGATCGGCAGCTCTTGTCGCTTCATAACAGGCAATGTCGTCAAAAGAGCTGCTGGTGGGAGCATCGGGCAACACCCAGTCCACGGGACCCAGCTCATGCATGACGTCCACGTCAGATGTGGACAGGCATGTCTCCGGCTCAAGTAAGCCGCTCAGCCCCTCTGCGTAGCTACCAGACACAAATCTATTAGTTACCTTAACACTGTTGAGCAGTGAGCACAGACAGTTTGCATGAGTGATCAGTAGTTCACGCTGCAATGGAAGACCAAACAATGCTTTGGCATTGGCTTGTCTGCTGGCCATCAGCACGTGTAGTAGCTGATCATCCCTGGCATTATAGGAGTCAAACCACTTGTCCACCACCAGATCGAAGTGCTCGCCGCAGGCCGCCATCACCCGAGCTACGTCTGGGTGCTGCGGCGTAGCCGTCCCCTCACCGCTGCCACCACTGGCCGTCCTCCCTGGGTCAGACATCGCTGTGCTCCGTCGCGGTCAGGTCACACCCGCAGGCGGTGGAGGTCGGGCAGCTCGGTCACGGCTTACGTCACCGAAATATGACTGCTGGAGGTGGAGACATCAGCCCGATTTACTCCACCAGCGGAACGCTCACGGGTCATGAAGGGACGTTCATTGTGGCCTGGTCTGATGTCCATCGCTCTGAGTTGCATCACTAATAGCTGTCCGCCACTCTAATTTGCATCACTCTTCACTGTCCTCGGCGATTGGTCCAATCATTTTCTGTTGTTCTTGGTGGACAATGCCATTTTTTTTCAACGGCGTCGTGCGACAATTTTTACCACATTCTTTCTTTATGCACTTTTTTCATTACTATCTGATTGCCAGCATGTTGACTATCATCACCATTTGTTTGTCCGCAGTTGCAAATTTCATTAGTCTCTGTTTTCCTCAGCGCTAGTTTTCACTTTTATCGCATGTTCTCAGCTAAAAATTTCATCACTGCTCGTTATCCTCGGCTCCAGTTTTCACCACTATTCGTTCTGTGTACGATCCTCAGATGTTCCAACACACACGTCCTAGCGGTCGTCGCTGAGCTCCCTCACTGACAGACTCACTTCATACACTATCAGAACTGAAAAACTGCTATCGGTCACGAGACTAGAGGTGAAAGATGAGTACAGATACGGCGGTTTATAGAAATCCTAACTAGAGATGCATCACAACTAACTAAAAATATCACTTCCATTCAATGGTTGGTCCTTTCCTGTCTGTGTATATTGTATAATCATTCGTGTTCATATTTCGTGTTGGTAAATGCCGGCCAAAGAGCTGTACCTGTTGTAATTTCGTACCTCTAGTTGATAGGGCCAGTGGTACCACCGAGATATCTTATCAATACACGACTCGGTGGCGTGCAGGACTGTCTTGCCCGGCGTCCGGCGATGCAAGAGGGATGCAGTGGTGGGTTGGGGGGGGGGACAAGCTGATTTCTACAGAATCTACTGTAGGTGTTCTTGCTTTTGGATAGTTTGTTACAATAACTGATGAAGCCACAGATGAAGAACTTACCTGTTTTCAACTTGGTAGCAATAACTCTGAAGCCTGCATGATTTGAGTTTGGCGCTGTTTGGACCTTTCTCGAGTCACCAGCCGAACAGCTCCCCTCCTCGGGTCATGACGGGGGTCAGAGGTCATGACCGGGGTCAGAGGTCACCAGTATCGTCGGCCCCGTGACCGCCAGTGCACCGTGCCCGAAGCCCCCCGTCGGACCCCCCCCCCCAGACGCCAGTCGATTTCACGTAGCACAGGACAGAGTACACAAGCAGTCATACCTTGTTCGGATGATTAGCAAAGGCAGCCTGGCCATCACGAGGAGAGTTGAGCTGTATCAGTATCGATCCACTTATTGCAGTGGAAATTTTCCGTTGCAGATCCATTTGCGTCATGCAACATATACTTGATGCAACTGTCGATGCAACTATATCGAGCCCACACCGGCTGTGCCGTTGGCAGTGTCAACAGCACTGAAGAGCTCCCGGCGCGTCGCCACTCTGAAGAGCGGCGGGGAATGCGGCTCCCTGCAATCGGCGGCGCAGCTATCGGCCGTCGTCGGTTCTCGGCTATCGTCTCTGAGGGGCCCCTCCTATGACAGGCATCAGCTGGCAATTATAAAATGTTAGTGACACCAGTCCAGGACTGAAGGGAGTAATAACAAAAGAGCAAGGGGCGACAAAAAACTCTCAAATGCGGCAACCCTATGCGCCTGACCATCGTTTTGCCATTAAGATCCACGCCTCCTGATTCCCGGTGGAGGTATACTGGATCAAAATGACGTCATTAGGCGTCGATGGTATAACTTGGAGGAAACATGCCTTACTTTATGCCTCCTTGTGAAGTTAGCTCTCATCATAACGAATACCACCCCTATCAGTAACACGTAAATCTGAATGTGTTTTGGCGCTTTTTGCGTTTGTGATAAGTTGCCTAAAGTGAAATATTTTTGAAACGGCCATCAAAACCTCATAAAAAGCTGTCTTGTACCGGAATCCCGTAAAAGTAGCTGATCCAATATGCATACCTGAAGTAACCATTCGTCCGTATAGATGTGGCGTATGATCCTGAAGTATAACGTCGAAAGTCAACCAAAAGAGGCCCAACCACATGTTCTAATCAGTGTATTCACAATACGCTGAGAAGTATGCAATTTAGTACCAATACAACTACTACAGAATGTGTTTACACATGGATATTACACTGAACGAACGTGATATAAAACATGTGTGTATCAGTCATCAGATACAAAACGAATGCAATAGTCACGAACCCATAGTTGATAACATGGAATACAAAGTCGTAATTAATTGTGGACACTACAAGCACGACTTCTCCAACGAACATTTTTAATCGACGAATAAGCACGTATCATATTCTTCACATGTGTATTGAAGAAGACGTCAATAATTATACGAAGGCAATGTTTAGCAATACTGTGGGTCGCAAAGGGACTCACGTTCGGAACTACTTCATAGAAACAAGTTTGTCATCTTGCATGTAATCGTAACTATCTATATGGAATATTCATTCTCTGATGGTGTATACAAAGTACCTCATCGCCGTAGCTGTCCACATATCAGAGTGACAGAACACCACTTCTCCCGTCCACACCTCAGAGTGACATAACACCACCTCTCCCGTCCACACCTCAGAGTGGCATAATACCACCTCTCCCGTCCACACCTCAGAGTGACATAACACCACTTCTCCTGTCCACACCTCAGAGTGGCATAACACCACCTCTCCCGTCCACACCACAGAGTGACATAATACCACCTCTCCCGTCCACAACTCACAGTGACCAACGAAGCAGAAAGGGCAGCACGCCCCAATGATCCGGCAGGCGGCGTCTGCGCCTCTCATGCTCCCTGGCCGTCTCCGGGTCGACACAGAGCCACCACTGTCCCACACCGACACCACAGGCCGCCCACAGCGCCGCCCGACGGTCCATGCCGAGACGAATGTGGAAGTCAAAGGCCAGCTCCTCATACATTGAAGCATAATCTAGAGCGCGTTTCATGTAAACTTCGCACTCTTCTACACGTTCCTCCCTGAACGTGTGTGTGGCCCACTCACTATTCTGCCTGTACTCATGTCATTTGTTCGGTTCACTCTCCCTGAGAGCCCGGCTCAGCAGTGGGATGTTGAGCAGCAGATCACAGAGGTTGCGCGGTGACCTCAGGTCAGCGGGCAGACCGGCCGGCCGTTCTGTTTCCGGCAGCTTCTGCTGACGTCTCAGCCAGGCTCGCACCGCGTCAGGATCCTCCAGTAGGAATCGCAGGTCATCTTCAGTGAGGAGACCCAACAGAGGAGCCGCGTCCCAGACGATGCCAGGACCAATGGACCTTTGCATGTCAGCCTGCAAAGTTACGTCCGCTGGGGCGACCGGTCAGCGTCTTGAACATACAGAACTGCAGATGGCGCCGGTAAGTGTATTTCTCAGACAGCCTGTCCACATCAAAAGACGTCAGCTGTTGTGAACGAACCATCACAGCCAGTGCACATCCTACTTCCGGTAAGGTCGTCATTGCCAAGTAGCCTAGCAGACCATTGGCTATTCCAACCAGGATATTCCACCGAGCCAGTCAGACACGCACCTGGCGCTCCGTCAGTTTCGTGGTCGTCTGCGTCAGCATCTCCTGCAGGCCAGGTTTATAAACACAGAACTCACGCGCAAGATGGGAGTTCAGATTTTGCCTGATGTAGTTTTATTCACGATCGATGGCAACACAAGTCAAATTCCTAAAACCAATTGGTTTTAGGAATTTGACTTGTGTTGCCATCGATCGTGAATAAAACTCAATCATGTCTGATTATTTGCCTGATGTCGTGCAGTGCCTTTTTCGTGACCTCCCGGTCACCCTGACTGGTAAACCGGAGTAGGTTCACCTCACTCCAGAAGTAGCACGGGAGGTTTCCTGTCTCGACAGCCTGTCCGGACAAATTGCCGAAAGGCGATTTACCGAATGTCATTTTGCCGAATGCATTTCGCCGAATGTCATTTTGCCGATGTGTTTTTTGCCGACGTGTCAAAAAGTCGAAATGCTAAAAGTCGAAATGCCATTTGCCGACATGCCTTTTTGCCGAAATGCCAATTTGCCGAAATGCTTATTCGTCGAAATGTAAATTTGCCGAAATGCGATTTACCGAAATGTCGATTAGTCGAAATGTCAATTAGTCGAAATGTAAATTTGCCGAAATGTCAATTTGCCGAAATGTCAATTTGCCGAAATGTCAATTTGCCGAAATGTTAATTTGCCAAAATGCCAATTTGCCGAAATGCCAATTTGCCGAAATGTCAATCTGCCGAATTGGCAGTTTGCCGAAATGTCAATTAGTTGAAATATAACTTTGCCGAAATGTCAATCTGCAAAGCTAGGTTAGGTTAGGTTAGGTTAGGTGGTGTTTATTTACTTAGGACCGATCACCAATTTACTTTTGGTGCAATCCCCAAGTAAGAAGCAAATCACATGATATTCTTCGACCTCCTGATTTCATAACTAATAATTATTCATGGCACAAGCAAGTTTAAAAGCACCATTACCATGTGGAAATAAACATCAAATTGCTCGTGGCGAAGCAGTGCAGTGCCGAAGGCAATTCCTTAGGAGAGATTACAGGCAAAGGTAAGTCAAATATTTTTAGGTTAACCCTCGCCGGCCGAGGATGGTGCGGGTGCCGCACCCCCATAGGGATTTTTTTCGTGATAGCTCCGAACACGCTGGCGATAGAGAGCTGAAACTTGGCATAGCTGACCTTTGATTCAAGCCGGATCTTTTTACACCAACCGCATTTTCGGGTCAGGTCAGGTCACCGACCTATGACGTCATAAGTGAACCTCTGCACGGTCTTCAGATGTCGCAACTTCGCAACGCCCTCACGGCCAGAGGAGCTTTCACAGGGAAATGAAACTTGCAGGACCTAATACGTAATGGATTAGCACCTAATACCAGGACCTAATCCATTACGAGTCTCAGCTTGTATATCTCAGATTTTCCTAAAGGTTATTTGAGGTCAGGTCATTTTCGTGACCTCACCATTATAAGTCAAGAAGAAAAATGAAAAACGTTATTCTGGCGCCGGGAACAACCTCTAACTATCTCAAGCACAATAATCGTGATTTGACGCACTCCTTGCAAGGTTAGATGCGTAATTTTTGCATTGTTGACCTTGCGTGACGTCATTTATGACGTCATCAAGGTCATATTAGTTTTTCGTCAATAACTCCCGATCAAATTGAGCTAGCGAGTCGGGAAAGCCACCAATGAACTCAGGAAGACCTGCCGAATCGAATGAAATGCTACATGACCTCTTCCCACCAACTTCATGACCTGGGGTTGCTGACCTGACCGTGACCTGAGGTCAACACCCTAAGTTGAACTGACCCAAACAAAAATTATATCATTTGACGCGCCTAAGCAAGGCAAACACGATGCTGCCAAAATCGCGGCCCTGCGGCCCTTTGTGGCGAAGTTATTCGCCAAAAACTGAACCGTACCTTGGGGCACTTGACCTGACCTCAGAGGTCACCGGTTGACGTAGGACCTTAAAATCGGGTATCAATCTCTGCGTCTCGTAACGGCGCACACGCTCGTTTTTTCCGTGACGCGCCAGCTCCACCAGGGGACGAAACGACTAATAAGCATTTCGGCAAATTGGCATTTCGGCAAAAAGGCACATCGGCAAAATGACATTCGGCGAAATGCATTCGGCAAAATGACATTCGGCAAATCACCTTTCAGCAATTACCACCTCGACCGGCGCGTATGTAGAAAACCAATAGGTCCGGTGAGGGTTAAATTGTTGTATATCTGGCTTCAGGCCGAGGGCCTGAAGCCTGATGCACAACCACTTAACCTAAAAATAATTGACTTATCGTTGTCTGCAATCTATTCATGTGAGTATCTTCTTCTTTATCCACGGGTAGGCAAAAATCAGTAGGTCAGGTTAGGTAAGGTTTGGTTATGTTTTTCTTATACTTTGGTGACATGTAAGTGGGGTTCTTTACCTTTGAAAAGCGATTCGGTCCTAAAGAAGTCAGCTGGAGTCAGCTGTTGCAGCTGACGAAGGCAGCAGCTTTTTGCGGAGCTCCCGTTTGTCGGCTTGTTATTTTTGGTAATGTTTTGTAAATGGTCTGAGGCTGTGTGGAAAGTGTTATTTATTCGTCCTTTTTTCTACTGAAGTGGTTAAATATGCGGAAGTTATTATATACCTCGCAAGATTTGGCTTGAAAGATATCCTGGAAAACAGGTAACTACGTGTTTTCTTGCTCCGTGATCGAGATCGACTGCATACAATCTTGCACGTTTTTTGGATCAACAAAAACGTGACGTTGTGTTGCAAGATCTTTTGATCTACCTGAAGAGGAATCTGCTGCCGGCAGCGTAACCGGTGAGCGTGTGAACATGACGACTATTATTAACGAGTTGTTATGTTATGTAATGAATAAAATTGATTTTCTCCCTCAAGATGCGTTGGTTCGTCTTATATCTGAAGCATTCAACGATGAAGCAGTCGAGGCCGCCAAAAGTCTGCTGTGTTGTCATGTACCCGAGTCGATCAAGGCAGGTAGTCGACGTGGACAAAACAGGAAACTTTTAAACTTGCAGGACATCTACAAGATGGCTCTTGAATGCGACAGAGCTGAGCTTCCACATTTCGTCGCTCTTGACCTGAACAAGCTGCCGCCAGTGTCGGTGGACTGTATCGACGTTAGCGCGCTGATGCGAAAACAGCAACTCATGGAAATGGAGATGACGGAAATGAAAACGATGATGAACAGCATTATGCAAGTGAGTGTCGACATGTCGAAGAAAGTGGAGAGCGTGATGTCACAGACGCCTGTCATCCCCACTGCATCTCCGAAGGCTCTTGCGACTGCTGGGAGTTCTTCCGCCGGCCCGGCCGCAGCTCCGCCCCGACCGCGGCCAGCTGCCGTCACTCCTTCGGCAATAGGCCCTGCGGTAGGTGGGGATGCGAACGGTCAGCCGTGCAGCAGTGGCCGGGACGCTGCTGGCCCACAACAGCCCCGGCGTGATGATGACGGTGCCGGGGCTGCCTCGTACGCGGCTGTGGCAGCGGAGCCTCCTGGTGCTGAGGGTTGGAGTGTGGCCAACAGGGCCAAACGAGGTAAGCCTCCTGCTGTCAAATCGACTTCTCGAGTAAACGCTGAGCCGAAAAGTGTTGTCGGACAACAGATGTCCAGTCTGATCAAATCTGTAAAGAGTGTAAAGCGCCTGTCGCTGTTTGTGTCCCGCCTGCCCCCTGGTACTGATGCTGAGGTGGTTAAGGAGTATGCAAAGGAACAGGTAGGGGCAGCGGAGGTCGTCGTGACCAAGCTGAAGACCAAGTACGACTCTTATGAGTCATACAGGCTAGATGTGACAGATCCGTCAGTTGACAATGTTCTCGACCCTGAAATTTGGGCACAGGGGCTTTTAGTTCGACGCTTCTTTTCAAAGAAAGCCGATAACGCGCTGTCTGAAGGTCCTGCGACTGCTACAGTATGAGGATGCGTGCTGGGGTACTCGGGAACTGTATCATGAGTGTTGCCTTATTTTTACTGTGTTTCCTCTTCTCTGTAAATTTTATGAAGGTCAGCACATACAATTGTCAGTCATCGAAACGTAATATTGGTAGTATTCAGTTGCTTTGTGACAGCTCTGATATCATCTTCTTGCAAGAGCACTGGCTTTTTCCCTCCGATCTTCCGAGCTTAAATAATATCAATTCTGATTTTATGGCGTATGGCGTATCTTCTATGAAGCCCGAGGAAAATATTGTTATAGGGAGGCCTTATGGAGGGGTAGCTGTAATGTGGAAAAGAAAGTATGCACCGTTTATGAGAGTAGTGACCTTTGATGACGACAGAATTATTGGTCTGGAATATTGTTCTAATGAGTTTAAGATCTTGTTCCTTGGAATTTATTTGCCCTATAACGCCAATCATAATTTTGAGGAGTTTGTGCTCTGTTTAGGGAAGATAAGAGCAATTATTGAAGAGTTTGACTCTCCACTCGTCTATATACTTGGAGATTACAACGCTGATCTGGTTAAACTTACGGCCTTTGGCAGAGAGCTTCAATGTTTTTGCGATGACTCTAGTTTGTTTGTAGCGGACGACTTACTTCTTGACATAAATTCCGTTACTCATGTCAATGATGGGCATGCCTCAGAATCATGGCTTGATCATGTTGTATGTACTTCAAGTGCTTACGATCTTGTTCAGCAAATTACTATCTCTGGTGACATTCATGGCTCTGATCATTTTCCCATGACCGTAACGCTTGCGACCCCTGGTCCTGGACATGTGACAGCTCCTAATGAAGAGGTTGGGAGCACTAAATGGGTTGTGGATTGGTCGTCTCTTGACGAACATAGTATAGCGATGTACCGCAGTTGTGTCGAGGAATTTCTCCAGGACGTAGACGTACCGTACCATGTCCTTGATTGCACAGATGCTGCTTGTAGAAGGCACTCAGATGAGATAGACAAATACTACCAGAGCATAATGGCATGCCTGCGCGAGTCTTCACGCCGAAGCATTGCCAAGGCGGTAACAGGGAATGGCAAGGCCATCCCAGGGTGGAATGACTTTGTCAAAGAAGCCCACTCAGTTCTCGGGGACATATACTGTCTGTGGGCGTTGGTAGGTAAACCAAGAGATGGCTACATCTATGATCAATTGAGACTGGCTAAAGCTCGATTCAAGTATTCATTGCGTTGGTGCCTTAGGAACGAAAAAGATCTACGGGCTAAGTCGATGGCCGATAAGCTAGCCAGGTATCCACGAAATGTATCCTCTTTTTGGAATGAAGTTAGAAAGCTCAACAGTTCGCCACCGCTAGCATCTACGGTTGGTGGCGTCACTGGTGCTTCAAATATTGGTGAAATGTGGAAGAACCATTTTGCTGAAATACTTAACTCAGTGACGGACCAAAGCTTAAGGCCTTCCGTACTGTCACAGCTTGATGCTGACCTTCCTGATATCCCACTTATTTCGGTTGCTGAAGTTTCCAGATCGATACGTGATCTGTCATCAGGTCGTAGCCCAGGGCACGACGACCTACAGACGGAGCACTTAAAGTTCGCACCTCAATCATGTGTTGTTCACCTCTCGCTATGTTTCAGTATGATGGTAAAGCACGGGCATCTGCCTCATGCCCTTACTAAAGTTGTATTGGTCCCAATCGTGAAGGATAAAACTGGTAATATCTCGGAGAAGGACAACTACAGACCAATTGCTTTGGCCAGTGTTAGCTCTAAACTTCTAGAGACGCTGATCTTTATGCGCTGCAAGGAGAACCTAAAAACAACTGACCATCAATTTGGCTTTAAGCCAGCTCATGGTACTGATATGGCAATATATGCAGTCAAAGAAATTTCAGATTATTACCTTAGAAACAATAGTGCCGTGTATGTTTGTTTTCTGGATGCATCAAAAGCTTTTGATAGAGTGAATCACTGGAAACTCTATGACAAACTTTTAAAGCGTGGAATTGATAAAAGCCTCGTAAAACTTCTAGTTGAATGGTACGGTACTCAGCTTTTTCACGTCAAATGGGGTGGTGTCACAACTGGCGGTTTTAATGTAAGTAACGGCGTGAGGCAGGGAGGTATACTTTCCCCCTTCATGTTCAATGTGTATATAGACTCTCTTTCTTCAGCACTGGATGAAACTGGCGTTGGCTGCCGTTATTTAGGCAGCATGAATCACATTGCTTATGCTGATGATGTCATCCTTCTTTCGCCATCTCACCATGGCTTGCAAGTGCTCTTGAATACTTGCGAACGATTTGCAGAGGAGTATGATATCAAGTACAACACAAAGAAAACTGTATGCTTGATTATGCGTCCAAAGGCTTTGAAAAATCTTAAAACTCCTGAGCTGTCTCTTTGTGGCACAATATTAAGAGTTGTAAGTGAGTACAAATATCTTGGTTACTTCATGACTGACAATGTGCGTGATGATCTTGAGATTCAGCAGCAATATCGTATGCTGTGCTGTAGAACCAATTCGCTCATTCGCAAATTTGGCATGTGTACGTATGCCGTGAAAAAGTATTTATTCACGACCTACTGTGCTTCTGTGTACTGTGTTCACTTATGGCGTGCATATAGTGCTGCGGTTGTAAGAAAATTCAAAGTGTGTCTTAACAATGCTGTCAGAATATTCTTTGGCTACTCCAGGTTCTGTAGCGCTTCGTCTATGCATGTGTGTGAAGGATTAGATAATTTTGACGTGATGTACCGAAAAGCAGCATGGGGTTTCATGCAGCGTTTAGATGCATCCACCAACGCGATCATCAATGTCCTGGTTGACAGTGACATACGCCGGCGATCACCGCTAAGAGCGGCATGGAATGATGCTCTGGGAGTGCCATGAATCGTCATGTTATGTAGCATTGGACTAAGTGTCTGTAAATACAAAGTTCTCTCTCTCTCTCTCTCTCTCTCTCTCTCTCTCTCTCTCTCTCTCTCTCTCTCTCTCTCTCTCTCTCTCTAAATTTAATACATACGGGTCAGGTTAGGTTAGGTTATGTTAGGTTAATTTCGGCTTATTGACATTTCGACTAATTTACTTTTCGGTAAATTGACATTTCGACTAATTGACACTTCGGCAAATTTACATTTCGACTAATTAGCATTTCGGCAAATTACCATTTCGGCGAATTGACATTTCGACTAATTGACATTTCTTAAAAGGATGAAGAATAACCTGTTGCTCATTTCTATCAGAAATAGAAAAAAATAAACCAATATATATTCGGGCGTGGCCCTTCTTCAGTGGTACAAGATCACAATCGGCAATTTCACAATACAATTTCGGCACAATGATTGTGATCTTGTACCACTGAAGAAGGGCCACGCCCGAATATATATTGGTTTATTTTTTCTATTTCTGATAGAAATGAGCAACAGGTTATTCTTCATCCTTCTAATAATCTTATTAACAATGCTCAGCACAACGTTCAAATACCTGAAATTGACATTTCGGCAAATTTACATTTCGACTAATTAGCATTTCGGCAAATTAGCATTTCGGCGAATTGACATTTCGACTAATTGACTTTTCGGCAAATTGACATTTCGGCAAATTGACATTTTCGACTTATTGCACGTCGGCAAAAAGGCATGTCGGCAAATTGCATTTCGACTTTTAGCACTTCGCCCTTTTGACACGTCGGCAAAAAGACACGTCGGCAAAATGCATTCGACATATTGACATTCGGCGAATAAGCATTCGGCAAAATGCAGTTCGGCAAATTGTCCTGTAACCGGTCCAGAAAGTCCAGCAGTTTGATGACACTCTGAGAGACGGTCGTCCAGTCATCCTTTGGTGTTTGTTCGCACAGCCACAGGAGCGCTGTCTTTGCATAGTAAGACTTCACCATCTTGCCATTTGGCACAAGAGCTCTGCACAGCTTGAAAGCAATGACAGCATGTCGTTGTCGATCAGTCAGCAAGGAAGCGAGTAACAGCTCCGCTCTTGAGAAGGATATCCTGAACTGAAACCTTTCAGTGCTGCTCCCTGGGGCACCCACCGGCACCAGGGCCTCGTTTCATAAAACTCTGCCGTAACTTACACCTTTCCGTATTTCACACCCTTTCAAACTACGGAGCGTAAATTAAGCCGTTTCACAAAGCCAAAACTGGAATTGTTTACACCTCCGTAACTAAGCACATTTGCGTAGTTACCGTAATTTATCAAGTGTCCTACAAATTACAATTTCATGTCAACTCTTATTTTTTTTACGAGAAACTATAAAACAACTATGTTGAATTTAAATCTTAAAAAAATTATTTATGAAAAAACAAAATTGATATTGGTGACCATCCTTTATTAAATCAATATATTGAAAACAGCAGAAAGCCAGCTAAGCAGAAGTGCCTAACTACGAAAGTGGCGCGGCGCGGCGAATAAACAAAATTCCGATAGTGGCCACAAAAAGCGACTGGTACAAAAGATTTGCAGTTTCTTTTTCTCATTTTGGCTGTTCTTTCTTCCTCACCGGGCTCAACATTATAAAATATATCAAAAATTAGCTTCGAATCTTCACATTAATTCAAATTCACGCAACATTTTTGTGCGTAGTTTACACCACTGATATCAAGAGCTTGATAAAATATTTGGCGTTAAGTACGTCGTTTTATGAAACCCAAATGGCATCAATTGGTCCGGAATCGAGCATTTGCCGTAAATGAAGCTCCGTAATTTCGATGGCGTGAATTACTCCGGTCTCCGGCTTTATGAAACCGAATTGGCATCAAATACGCCAAATCTGGCATAATTGACGGAACGCCGTAAGTAATTCCTTTTATGAAACGAGGCCCAGGTGTAGGCGAAACTGTCTGATATTGTCCCTGACGGCTTCTGGTGGCCAGTTGTGCTGTCGGCGGCGGGTGAAAAACTCGTCAGGGATAAACCACACTGCGACGTGCAGACAGGGGACTTTGTCATAGTCAGTCGCCTCAAATATGCCTGGAGCATTGTCCAAATGAGATATAGCAGGCCCGTTGACGCCTTTTGCTGTCTTCTTTGGTCCACAATCAAGTTTTTGAAAGTCACCGAATAGATTTGTCACGTCCTCGGCTTTGAAAACGAGCCTCTCCTGGTGAGGACAGTCGTCTCTGCGCTCCTGCAGCAGCAGCACGAAGCCGGGGTTCTCCGTCTCGGTGATCACCAGGCGGGGAGGCGGGTCGCTGTTCGGACCCCCGAGATCGGCGGTTGGTGCCGCTCCTGTAGTGGCATGCTCCGCTGAACTGTCCTTGGCAGTTTCGGGAAGCACCCAGTCCACCGGACCCAGCTCAATCATCCAGTCCATATCCGAGCTGCCTCGGAATGATGGTGGTCTAGGCGGGGCTTGTAGCATCTCTGCCATGCTACCGGAGACTACATTGTTCCTTATCATAATGGAGTTAAACGGTGAACATTGGCAATTCACGTACCGGGATTGCACGGCACGACAGTAAGGGCGGTCCCACAAAATACCGACATCGGTACTCCGGGACAACATCATAATCTTCATTGTCGTATCATGTATGATATTTTCACTGATTGCATCAAACCACGCGTCCACCACCAGATCGAAGTGCTCGCCGCAGGCTGCCATCACCCGAGCTCCGTCTGAGAGCTGTGGTGTAGCCGTCCCCTTACCGCTGCCACCACTGGCCGTCCTCACTGGGTAAAACATCGCTGTGCTCCTTCGCGGTCAGGTCACACCTGCAGGCGGTGGAGGTCGGGCAGCTCGGTCACGGATTACGTCACCGAAATCTGACCGATCGAGGTGGAGACATCAGGCCGATCTAATCCACTGATGGAACGCTCACGGGTCATGAAGGGACATTCATTGTGACCTGGTTTGGTGTCCACCGAGGCTGATTTGCATCACTATGAACTGTCAGCGACTCTAATTTGCATCACATTTTACTGTCCTCGGCGGTTAGTTACATTAACTTCTGCTCTTCTTGGTGGACAATGTCATAACCTTTCACCGTCTTGTGCGATAGGTGTCACCACGTTTCTCCTTTTAGGCGCTTATTTTCATTGCCATCTATTTAGGCTTAATATCACCACTATTCTTTGTCCTCAGGTACAAATTTCATCACTAGCTCTTTTCTTCAGCGCCAATTTTCACCACTTTCCCTTGTACTAAGCATCAGTTTTTTTTTTTACCACCACTTCTTCTGTGTACAATACTCAGGTGCTCCAACACAAACACACGTCCTACCGGTCGGCGCTGAGCTCCCTCACTGACAGACTCACTTCATACACTATCAGAACTGAAAAAACCACTATCGGTCACGGGACTAGAGGTGAAAGGTGAGTACTGATACGGCAGTTGATATGGATCCTATAACTAATGATACATTACAACTCACTGAAAATATCACTTCCATTCAGTGGGTCGACCCTTAGTTGTCTGTGTATAGTCATTCGCGCTCATATTTTGTGTCAGTAAATGCCTATCAAAGATGTAACCAAAGATGTAATGTAATTTGTAACCTGTTGTAATTTGGCACTTTTAGTTGATAGGGTCAGTGGTGCCACCGCGATATCTTATCAATACACGACGCGGTGGCGTGCAGCTGCAAGGGGGGTGGTGGTGGTGGTGGGGGGGGGGGAGCTGATTTCTACAGGATCTACTGTAGGTGTTCTTGCTCTTGGATAAATTGTTACAATAACTGCATCTTAATAATGTATTGTTTGGCTCAGTTTGAGGCGTCATGCTCTTACTATGTCACTGATGAAGAACTTACCTGTTTTCAACTTGGTGGCAGCAACTCTGAGGTCTGCATGATTTGAGTTTGGCGCTGTTTTGACCTTTCTCGAGTCACCAGCCGACCAGCTCCCCTTCTCGGGTCATGACCGGGGTCAGAGGTCATGACCGGGGTCAGAGGTCAGCCGTATCGTCGGCCCCGTGACCGCCAGTGCACCGTGCCTGCAGCCTCCCCCCCCCTCCCCCCAGACGATAGTCGAGATCACGTGACACAGGACAGAGTACACCAACAGACACGCCTTACTCGGATTAGTGAAGACAGATAGCTAATCTGAACGAGGCGGTAGACTGAATCATTGTCAAGCCACTTCCTATCATGAGCTACAGAGCGGTTAGGAAGGCGCCGTTTGAGTGTGCAATATTTGACCCGTGCCATGTTATGAACCATGTAGTGGAGGCTAGTCCACATTCAGCCTGATTCGCATATTTATTTACGGCTGGACAGAGAGTTGCGTTGGAGGAGCCCAGCTGCATCGGAACCAGTCGCCTATATTTCCGTACATTTATTTTATATTACTTCGTGTATGCCAATGAAAAGCCATGTTATTATATTTTAGGTTTATCATGAAATACGCTCTGGCTATTTGATGTGACATGACTAGTTGAGTGGGAGTGGGGGTCACTGGGGGGGGGGGGGGGGAGGTGGAGGGAGAGGTGCGAAGGTAAGGCGGGCTCTAGCTTACTAGGTACATAACATAGTCCCCACCGGCACCTGCCCCGCCGGCGCCGTTCCCGCACCCCTGATTCAAGGTGCCTTTTTCAACATACTCACCTACCTACCTATTAGATAGGTATCTATTGAGTAGAAAAAACATACAGCACATAGGTGGACGCGTTTCGTCAGAGACTTTTTCAACACCCGAATATCGTATTGTGTTCGTATTGTTTTGTCGATGTTCGGGTGTTGAAAAAGTCTCTGACGAAACGCGTCCACCCATGTGCTGTATGTTTTTCTACTCAATATATATCTAATTGTCTATAATAAATCACTCTACCTACCTATCCTAAATAAGGAGCTATTGCAGGAGATATCTGATATGCTCATGTGGTCAGGATTGTGCGCCCTCTGGCCGGGGGGGGGGGGGGGCACCAGACAAGTATTCGTGTAATTCTATGCAAGATTATTCACTCAGCTGTTGACAGCGAGCTTTCGTGCGGACTTATAGCGCTACCTAGCGTCTGACTCTATAACCACTAGTTCTTTTCCTGCCGCTAGCTATCAGTAGCCCCACACAGCGCACGATAATACCTACTGAAGACAAGTGATGTCGATTGCAGACAGTTTGTTTGCATATACTGAACGAAATATACCGACTAGAACGACGTGCAAATACTGAAAAAAACATGCCAACGGCAACATGAGACATTGACGCAAATACCAACTTTTCAATCAAGTCAGTCCAGAATATCTTTAGGAAGACACGTTACGCTAGGATGCATTCCTGAGAACAAAAAATCAAAAATGTCATATTTTAAATATCAAATACAAAGTAGGTATCGGTTTGGTGTCGGTATAGGTATTGGGTATATGATATATCAAAAAGTAAGCATCCGATTGACATAACATAACTACTTTTAACCGTACCAGTCGCGCTAGAACGAGCACAACATAAACCGTAGTCAGCGCAGGCATTGATCTGCGCGGCGCTCAACAGGTGTCACCAGTGTCTTCATAAGCAGCTGCGGTGTAAACAGTGCCACAGTCGGCGGCGTTCATGGGCGACGGGTGCGCCACTTGTCAGTGAGAGTTCGCGTGGAACGTGTGCTCACGTGGGGGTGTGGTGTGATGTTTTAGCGGCGATTTTTCGTAATACCGTGGTGAAACAAGTGACAGGGGATTTGGAGAGTGTGTGTCACGTGTGCGCGACGATGGCAAGCGTTCAGGAGCTTCAGTCACTACTGCTGAAACGCGATGAAAGAATCGCACAGCTGGAAGGTCTACTCAATCGAAAGGAGCAGGATATCATAGAACTGAAATCACAACTGGACAAATATCAGAGCGTGTTCTCCTTCCAAACGATGGGAAACAGTAAGAAGAATATGACAAGCCGAAGAAAGCAGCGAGCGCAGGGAATCTCCGCCGAGCCGCAAAATTTCCGCACCATTCAGGATCTGAGCTCCCTCAGCCAGCAGAAGTTCCCAGAATTCCCCAAAAATGACAGGTGGGTCAACTGGGAATTTTTGGAGTTCTTGATGGACGCTGGTATTTTGTGCGTACTGCGTGCGTATTTTGGTAGTTCAGATTTTATTCGGGTGTGGGGGGGATGGTATATGTCATATACCTAATATTAGTTATTGTTATTAGGTAGGTATTCTTATTTCTTATTTAGTGCTTTGGCGCCCAAAGATGACCAGGCAGAAGTGAGGCTTTGAGTGACAAGGTCAAGGCCAACATCTTTGGCTGAATTGAACAGCCTGGTGGTAATGAGTCATCACGTACCTCAATCATTCATTCTATCTTAAAACTAAAGTCACATTTAAAAAAGTACATATTGCACGCTTCGGGAAGACCGTACTTTCGACCGGTAACATATCACCTAGATCAAGATAGTGGCGGTGCCTAAATGCCACGATGCTCCTACGTTGGTATACAAAAGTGAACTTTCTCGTGGCATGTCAAGCCATCGTCCTATCACACCCACTACTTTATTTCGTTATGCCTCAAGCGAGCGAGCTACACCGTAATACTCATGCGAATTTCAGAATGGATAGGTACATATGGTGTAGTTATATGGGTGAAATCAGAACCCAATCACGAAGAATGGTGATCACAGAGCTAAGGCTAGAGGGGAGGGGAGGGGAAGAGAGGAGAGGAGAGGAGAGGGGAGCGGAGGGGAGGAGGATACCCAGTGGCGCGGGAACCGGGGGGGGGGCTAGGGGGGCTGAGCCCCTCCAACTTTTCGGCTGGGGGGGCTCGTAATGTATTTGAGCCCCCCCAGCTGGAGGAATCGAAATCGGAAATCTACCAACACAATTTCATAGATTCATACATAGGCGCGAGAAAGTAATCTTGGGCGCGGGAACCGGGGGAGAGGGCAGTGGGGGAAGCTTGCCCTCACAACTCTGGGGCCGTGGGGGCGGTGCCTCACATCTTTTTATGAGGCCAGGAACCGTTGGGGCAGCTTGTCCTCCCCAAATTAGGGGTTGTGAGTCACAAAGAAAGAAAGCATGTAAGTGAAAAAATCTACCTATTTTACTGACTCGGCAACTCATTTGGCAGCTTAAAACCTTTATTCCAGGTTGCCAAAACGGTAGTTTCTTCACTCAGCTGAGACGGAATACCTATCTCACTTTTTTGCAAATATTTTCTTCTTTTTTTTTCGTTGAAAAGGCCAAGGTCTGAAAAATAAGTGGCCTAAAACCGATGAGAAAACTAGATTTGGGGGTACCCTAGGTTGATCTCTATGATGGTTCAGCCCCCCCAGTCTGGAAGAAGTTCCCGCGCCACTGAGGATACCACATTGTGAGGGAGAACAGGGAATTGCTTTGCCCACGGCAACTGATGCACGATAGGTTACCTGATCATTTGCAAAGGTAGATGCTACTTAGATAGCTGATTAGGTTGCTTAACCCTCGCCCGTATAGGGGGGGTCGAACGGACCCCCCCCATGGTTTTTCGCGAATAACTCGCGTAAAAAGCGGCCGATCGCGACGAAACTTTCAGTACCCTCGCGTTAATCAATTTTACACCTACCCTGAAAATTTCATGACCCTGACCCCAATGACCTTTGACCTGTGACCTACTTTTCGAGACCATGTTTGGCCGGAATCGCGATTCGGCGTATGTCGGCTCGCATTAGCCGCGCGTTTGCAGTCTTTTCGTGGTTTCAAGCGTTCAAACATGTGATATGATGTTGCCCCCATGCATTAGGGTTGGTGTCAATGTCACCTGAAGGTCAGGTCAGGTCATTGACCTTTGGTGACCTCGGTTCACTTTTTCGAGTTTTACATGTTTCTAGGCCAGTTTTTGGAGCTGAATTCGAATTCAGCAACCATATGAACATTTACGAAGTAGTTTTGGTGTCTTCGTAACATGTTACGAAGCTGTCAGAGGCGGCTGACACCTACTAGGAATACCCGGCAGGACCCCTACTGGTTGACCTGACCTGACCTGACCCGACCTGGACTAAATGCATAAAGACATCATCTGTGATCAAAACTAACATGATATTCGTGATCAGCGCCCCGAAAAACCCCTTAGCAGCCACACTTTACGACGTTCTAACAGGTCCCGATTTTCCCGACTTTTGGGTCATTGACCTGACCTGCAAGGTCAACCAATGACCTAGGACCTTAAAATTAGGTATCATCGGCTTCCTCTCGTCACGGGCAACACGCTCGTTTTTTTTCCGCGAAGCTCTAGCTCGATCAGGGGCGAAACGGCAGGGGGGGGGGGTCCAACGGACCCCCCCCCCCTTATACGTTCGCGGCTGGAAAAACACCAATACGGGCGAGGGTTAAGAATCGAGTCCGAATATACCCAGCTTTGTAATTTTCTCATTTATCTTTTGATGCATTGCAGGGTGTGGTCAGTTGCACATGCCTGGTCATTGATGCTGGTTTCGATAGATACACTCACTGACCATATACGCTATCCTAGATACCTAACATGAATATAATTCGTGTTACTTATGGCGCTCCCTATGCCAAAAATTGAGTCTGAGACTTATCAACCACCAACACCCATGTGACCTGGAGAAACGGGAACAGCGGCGTAGCGTTCAGCCAAGCTCGTTTATCCTCCGTGTGTCTGCTTCTCTGTTCCATGTCCTACCCTGTCATGATGTAAGACATGTTAGAAATTGGGTCATCGAGTTCGATGGCCATTCTTCAGACCAGTTCTAGACGACCAGAGCGGAAATGTCTGCTGGCTGTGGCGCTGCTTCTCTGTTCCATATTATGCTTGTATGTTTGTCATTTTGTTGTGTGTGTGTCGTCAGTCTGTCAGGTTTGTATGTAAGTTAAATCGCATGATTGTCGTATTAATATATTATAATAATCGTACGTCTGTTGCATATTGCGCCATTTTTTAAAATTTGTTTCATTATATGTTTTCCCTTTTGATTGTCTGTTTATTGTCTAACGTTTCATTTCTACTTGCCCTTTCATGTCTTCGTACAGATGAATGAAATGTCAATAATTCAACTATGGTTAGTTGTTCCTCTCTGCATGTCACATGCTCTTAAAAAGTATCCTTTTTGATGAGCGATTAAAATTAATCACTTGCTATCATGTAGTTGATAGATTTTCTTAAACGCGAGCTCTTTTATGTTTTCTTTCATGTTTGCTGTCTGGTTCCTGGATGCAATTTCGAAGTTTGGCTTACATGACCTAAAAAATGTTTATGACATATTCACTCTCCTACTCTCCCTCCCTTCCCGCCTTTATCTCCTCCTATCTTCTCCCTTCTCCTCTCTCTTTCTCCTCTGTCTTCTCTCTCTCTCTCGCACTCTCTGCCCTTCCTCTTTTCTCCCCTACACTCCCCGCCGTCCCTCCCCTGTCCCTCCCAACCTCTTTCTCCTCTTTTTCTCATCTCCAATTCACCCACCCCTCATTTTCCCTCTTTTTCTTCTCTCCCCTCCTCTCCCCCTCTCTCTTCCACCGGGCTGGGTCAGTTCAGCGTGATCTTTGGCGATCTACGTGACCTTTCGCTACCCTCCGTGACCTTTCACTACCCTCCGTGCCAACCAGGGCCCACGCCAGGACCTGTATCATACATCTTGATCACTTTGAGTGACGGGCTTCATTCGCCCACACGGTAGCGAAGGAAATGTGCTGTGCCTTTGGCATGCCTCTGAGTATCTAGTGAAGCAAATGTGTTGTGCCTTTGGAATGTCTCTGAGTATCTTTGTATCTTTGTATGTCTGTGTTTTGTCTTTGGTCGATTAGGAACAATGGGGGCGCTGTTGGCGGCGGGTGGAGTGGGATGAAAGGGTGGTGGGTTGATGGGACGGTGGGAAGATGGGATTAGGAGCAGTGGGTTTGATGTTAGCGGCAGGACAGTGGTGAAAGGGTAATGGATGGTGGGTTTGAAGGTGATGATTGGTCTATCGGAGACGAAAGTTTCGTTACTTTGTAATTGGTAGTTGGCAGACTTGGTAGTTGATAGGCTGATTGTGGCGTTCAAAATATTGAATAGTCTGAACGACTCTTATGTATACGGCCGAATATATTTTACGGTACCGTAATGAAGATATGGAAAAAACGCATTGAAGCATTCAGCAGACTAGCGAACTTTGCGTAGAGGTTCATTTTAAACTTGTCTGCATTTGGTATTTCGTAATGGGGTTGGGAACTCGATTTTTTAAGAATGCATGAAAATGATCAAACTATTTTCACAGAATTTATGGTGCATACCATTGCCTCATAAAATCAATAAGCTGAGAGAAATGGGGGAAGAAAGATAGGAAACTTGTTTTGAAAAGTTCTTGAAAAAAGATGCTCTTGATGCTGTTACGTCACATGTCACCTTCTGCGGTTGACAAATAATGGCGCATCTGGCGCACCACAGATTACATGTTATATCAATGGGTGAAAGATGTTGTTTGCTTCACTCTGCCATTCACGCTGTTTTTAACTTTAGATTATGCTAAAACATTTACGGATGAAATGTTCAGTGTCAAAAATTGATGTGTTTGCCGTGTACTATATTCCCACTTAACATGAGCGCGTGATAAACATTTTATGTACCTCGAATTTTCAAATGATAAAGATGATGAATCGGAGGATGCTGAAAAGCAAAAGCTCATTCCAATATTTGGACTACTTTACGATTAAAATGTTTACATTCCTGTCATCTTATTGATCATTTATTTGTTCTTTTTTTATGAAAATAACTTAAGGCGTTGAGAACCGAGGTAATTTCTATCTACCGTGCCTTAACTTACCAGCAACAGCAATCTATCTACGCCCTACGGTGGCAAGGGAGACTGTGAAAGAAGCGTAAGATGGATTCTAAACAATTCTTTTGTGATATACTGAAGGGCAAAGTGCAGAGAAGAGCGTACAAGTCCTGTTTTGTGCCAGGCTGTTGCAGTAGCACTTATGAAACTCCGAAAACGATCTTCGTTCATGTCATGTCCCGAACAACATTACCCTGAGGAGATGATCGTCTGCAATAGCAGGAAGAGCTGATGCAAGTACTTTGAAATCCACTATCAAGTCGGTGCTATTGTTGTAATGATCACTGTGAAGTGTGAGGTGAGATATTTTGTGCAAGGGCTGAGTGTAATGCCCAGGAAATGACCTCCATTCGCCCCCTGACCTGACCGGTCAGGGTTATAAAATTTGAGTGGATGGCGGTCCGTTTGGGGTTCAGATGTCAATTGTATTTTGTTACTGTCAAACAATACATGTTATGCTGGCAGCGAATGTGTGTAACGTCGTTTTTCGAAGCAGAAGTTAGAACTGTAACGGCAGAGTGCTTGCTGGTCTCATCGTAAGTATTGTAAGTGTTGCAAGCAAAAGCATTGTCAATATTGTAAGTATTGTGAGCATTGATGTATGGTAGATATCACCTCACATGATCTCGGCTCAGATAACCCTCTCCGGTGTCCCTGTCAGTAAATGGCACCTGGATCATTACAGATAAGATAATTTGTCATAATTCTTAAAGAATTGGGTGGTTTTGACTCGTTTACTCGAGGTGCAGGTCGCATTTCAATACTTTTCCATAGGCTTGCAATGTAAAGGTCACGACTCTGACCTAACCTCAGGTCACAGATAAAAAATTCTGAGATATACAAACGACACATACTGCAGGTACTGTTTTGAAGACTTGATGAGAGGAAATAACTTCGTGAAAAACTCAAGCTCTGACGTGTTTGCAAACTTTTCTGAGGTGGGGTCAACAAACCCGCTCTGGTTACCTGACCTGACCTGACCCGGCATTTTTTTTTTGCTGAGATGTGCGCAATGAGCATTTAGGAAAAGTCACCAAATATGAGCTGAATGTCTCGCGGCGTTTGGCAATTGTACAAGAAAATCCTGAAAGGTCTCCCCGTCCGAAATAGGGTTAATGTGTATATGAAGAGTTGCAGATGCCAAACATACCCAGATCTAAGACTGCAGTTCCCAGCGCCGCTGCAACGTTTTTAAAACAAACATACATAGGACATACAAACATGTACATAGGATACATAGGATACATAGGATGACAGGCGAATAACTGCTCACGCAAGGAGCGGAGCTCCGCCCCGTCCAAAGTGGCCAACAAAGCAGAGACAGAGGCAGCATCACATCTTCCATCAAAAAACTGGTTTCTGGCTTGGAAGATGAGCTCCATCTTTGCATCCGAGTCGGTGCTGTCAGGAATCAGCTGGTCTAATGGAGTGAGAGTAGTGAGACGACTAGCTATTGTATCAGAGCTGCCTGGTCTTCGTAGCATTTGCACCGATTCTTCTCGATCGGACTCTGAATTCTGTTCCTCCTGCGTATTACTTGAGGCATTGCTATGTAGCTAAGTCTTTGGCAGAGTTTCATTATCCATGCTTTGCAAACAGTGCCATAACAACACAGTTAATTAATCACCAAGCTTCTTTGCAGGTTCCAATACAGTTGAATCGCACGCGATTTGAGTGCAAAAATCAAGAAAAGTGCCAACTTGTTCTCGTAAAATATTTTGAATATTGACCTTAAAAAATGAGTAATTTCCAGATAAAATAACAGCTAAATCAGTTTTCGCTTGCCAATAAAACTCACAGATATTGAAGCTCCATTATTAAAGGAACATTTTAGTATATGCCATTCTTGATAAAACTTCTTAGCCACGCAATACCAGCGCAAAATAAAGAGACACTGAAAACACGACCAATCACTCCGATTTACCATAGGAAAATACCTAGAAAATGTATGTCTCAACTGCGCCAAATATACAGACAGTTATATACCTACATGTGACGTCATGATTAGCCCGACCAATCAGAAGCAAGTTGTTTTCAGCCATAAATAATTAATTTCTGAACTAACTAGGCATTTTTTTAACAAAGTGATTTTAAATTAAATCATTAAAAATTCTGAGCTTTTTTATTTTACCAAAACATACAGAGCATGCAGATAGGTCCCAACCCTATTGAAACATACGATGTGTTTTTGACATTTTGCTGGTTTATGAAGCGTTACTTTTCTGGCACTCGCTAATCGATTTCTATTTTTAGTCGGGGATTAATACACGTCGTTTCCAGAGGAGGATAGCACTGAAAGTGAAAGTCAGGTGAGGTCAGGACCGGCAGGAGAAAGCGGTCGCATTTATCTGGATCGCGAGGTCAGAGTAATTGGACTCTATTGTGACACGCTGATGATACCTTATCGGAATTTATTGGGGGTAGGGAGGGGGTATTTGGGGATAAAAGAACATTCTTCATTGACGCGAAGTTCACTTTCATTAAATACGAAGCTGATATTGACTGAAAATATTGACTTGACTCAGATTGAGTTGACTCAAATGACTGAAATCAAATACCTATCAACTCTAACCATGCCCCGCACAAATTTACGTGGAGACTTTGCATCCACAGGCTTTACTCATAGTCCTCCCAATTCGGCCTAAAATGTATATTTAAGTAGTCTTGAAATGGCCTCTAGATCCTAGTCAACCTTGTTTTCGCTCTCGTCTGTTTTTATTTCTTACATTCGTCCCAACTTTCATGCGTTCGCTCGGTGTCCCTTTCTGTTCTTCCCTTTTTCCCAGCTACATATTTGTCCATTTGGTCCAATATCTGTTGAGTGTGCTGTTGCCACTGACATTTGACGAGCGCTGCATGTGACAATCCATCCATCCATCCATCTCGTCCTGTTCATCGTGTCCCGTCCCGCCCCGTCCCGTCCCGTCCCTTCCCGTCCCGTCCTGTTCCTCTCGTCCCGTCCCATCCCGTCCTGTTCCTCTCGTCCCGTCCCGTCCCGTCCCGTCCAAACATCCACCATCCGTCCCGTCCCGTCCAAACATCCACCATCCGTCCTTTCGTCTGTCCGTCCATTCCTTTCAACGTCTGCTAGTGTGCGGCCGGTACTGATAAGAAGGAAGACCGTTGCACCCTCTGTATATATATTCTGATAGGACGGGAATCCCCCGATTAAGTTAGTGCAGAGGTCTCAGCGCGAGTGATGAGGCCAGTCCAACTTTGGTCTTACTCTGTATAAAACACGAATCACGGTGAAAACAATATTTACAGCTTTTTGGATTGCGCTACAAGATGAACCATTTTACGTTTTAAATTTCTGTTGTAAGGGAAATTTTATTAGCAACTTCTCTGCCGGCTGTTGGGACGGACTGGTGTGTTATGTCGATGAAGGCCCATTGCCGTGCTTTCAACGAGCAATAACCTAAGCACTTACCGGCCAACGTAGTGATGGGGGACGCAAGTGCACATGGGGGGGGGGGGAGGTAAACATTAAAGGGACTATCCCACCTTCTAAAATGTTGTTAAAACCAGTTAAATTGTGCCCGACTTTATAGATTGGATGACCAGGAACACGGTTCTGGCATTTATTTTTCATTAAACATCTTAGGCTTCCCATATTCCAAACACAAACTTTCAAATATGTGACGTCACAGCCCAAAATAACCTCCTTCCCCAGGCCACATTACTGTCATAAAGCTGATTCTTTTTACTCTGTAGGCACCACAACAAAGTTCAGACCAAGTTTTAAGCGATTTTTCAACGAACAAACCCATTTAAATCAGAATGACTAAACGAGGTGACGTCACACTAACGGTCGCTCCATGTTGAAGATAGGGCCTTGTACAAGGCCCATTTTCAAATGAAGGGAACGAATTTCTTCAACACCAAGAGGCCGCGGGGGTTGCAACCTAGATAGATAGTGGTTTCTGAACCTCGCCGCAAACTTGGCTATCTCAACTCAAACCCCATGTTAAAGGTGGGATAGTCCCTTTAACTACACTGAATACGATGCTTGAATGTTGTTTTGGTCCATCTAAATAAGCTCTTAGCAACCAGGGGTTCGCAGTAAAGCGTTCGTTAAACCCACTATGCCTGGATGTTATGTAGTTTTGTGAGGGTCAGTGGTGACAAAGAGTCTGTGGATTTGTCGGTTAGAACGAGGCCTTCGTAGTCGATGAATTTTCGGTGATTCCGACTCCGACTCCGGCTTAACAAATCGACTCCGACTCCGGTCAGACCTGTCGACTCTTAAACCAACTCCGACTCCGCAGCCCTGGCTGAATCCGTCTTATTTTGTTCTTATAGGCTGCTGATTTGAGTGAAATGAAATTGATTCTGTTGCTTGGAATGCTTAACCCAACCAGTCAGCTAAACAGCCCGTTCCAATGCACCTGTTCTGCGTAACGACCGTCTGTCCATCTGTACGTCTGTCCGTCCACCCGTTCGTCCGCCCGCACGTCCGCCCGTCCGTCCGTCCTTCCGTCTCTCCGTCCGTCCGTCTGCCCGTCCATCCGTTCGTCCGTCCGCCCGTCCGCCCGTCCGTCCGTCCGTCCATTGTCCGTCCGTCCGTCCGTCCGTCCGTCCGTCCGTCCGTCCGTCCGTCCGTCCGTCCATTGTCCGTCCGTCCGCCCGTCCATCCGTCCGTCTGTCTGCCCGCCAGTCGTCCGTCCGTTTGTCTGAATTCTAACCAAACCACTGCACCTCCACCACACCGGCCGGCCGCCGCCGCTACGGCTCGTGAAGGTCGCCCGCCGCCACTGCCCCTTCCCCCCTCTGCCCTCCCCTCACGGTAGTTATATGCCGTCTGTATTCTATTTATAGACACGCTCTGACGAGTGGAGCGTTCGGGCTGTGTAGGGTCGGCGGTGGGCTCCGCGCGGACTGAACTACTCTGTGTCACTCACTGTGGTGGAATGGGATAGGATGGGACAGGATAGGATGGGATAGGATAGGATGGAATGGGATAGGATGGAATGAATTGGTCGTGGGTGACTGATAGGATGACTCCTTGGATGAGTGCCTGCGACAGGGGGATGAGTGTAAATGACCGTGAATGACCGACGTGTGTGACGCGTGTGACGCGACGTGACGTGTGTGATGGAATCACTGTTATGACTTGGATGAGGGATTTAATATCCTAGCTGAGATGACTGTAATGTGATGACTTCATGCGATGACTGACTGCGATGACTGCGATGACTGCAATGACAGAGGAATGACTGTCTGTAATAGAACCGGAGGTCGGTGCTATTTACAGTGCTATTCATAGATACAAAACTGACGAGTCGAGCGGTAGCCGTGTCAGACAGCGGCGGTGGCGGTGGCGGGGGCTTCACGCCTACTGCACTGAACTGACTGGGGTGAAATGAGATAGGAGATGGGATAGAAAGAGTGAGATGAATGCCATGGAAATGAGACAGGATGAGGTGGTGGATGAATGGGATGAGGTATGCTGACTGTGATTTGTTGTTATGGGATGGGGGATATAGTGACTGTGATTGTAATTGGATGTGATGTGGTGACTTTGGATGGGAAGGAATGGGATGGGATAGGAGATTGGGATGAGGATGAGATGAGATGAGATGAGATGCGATGAGATGAGATGATGATATATGTGCTAAAGTTGTTAAGTGTAATGGGATTAGATGAATGGTGGGATGTTTGTGATGTGTATAAGTTGATTTGATGGGATGGGATGACTGTTATATGATTGGAGGGATGAGTACAACGGGATGTATGAGTGTGCCGAGATAAGTGTGCTAAGATGACTGTGATGTGCGGGTGACTGGAACCGCGAAAGGTGACAGATGGGTGACTGACCGTACTGGCTGAGGATTACAGATGGCTGTAGGCAATTCATAATAAATGTAAGATTAAAACAACATATCCGCTCAACGTTTTGTATCACGTGTGAACTTTCTCAAGGGATATATTACCTTTGAGATAGAATAACACGAAATGTTGGGTGGGTATGGTGTTCTCATCTTATTTTATTTATGAATGAAACAGTCTAATTCAAGTAATTATGACTGTAGGATTATAGGTGTTGACCGAGGATGATGACTGATGGGCTCAGTGACACAGCTGGGGAGACAGGTTAGAAAGGAGGGACTGGGGCCGCTAACCTCACCGCTTATCTCACTTGGTTTGTTGCGCCTTCTACACTTCGCGGTACTGCTTTTTCGTGGAGTCAACTTCAAACGAGAGTTAAATGCCGTGAAACAGTGAGAGAAGCGGAGAAATGCCTGGCATATGGTGCGTGTATCACAAGGGAGCTCATGCGTCCCTTCTCAGAAAGCTAGAATTAGAACACTAGCAGGGATCCATGGCTGACTGCTTTACCACAAGAAAGTTCATGCATCCCTCCTCAGAAATTCAGGATTAGAACGGGGACATATGTTGTTTGGTTTGCCACAAGGGCGTGGACTGACAAGTACCCATGTGCTCCTCAGAAATGTCAGAATTGACTAGAACTGGGGTATATGTTATTTGGTTCACCAAATGGAAGTTCATGCTCCTCCACAGAAGTTGAAATATAACCCAAAGGCTGGGACTTGGTCCCGAATGAACTGATGCAACATGCAGTGCAATTGTCATAACTTGTAATGTATTTTTGTAATACATATGTTGTGTAATTTTTCACACCGCTCTCCATAACACGACAATGTTTTTACTTATGATGAATGATGAATCTTTTATCGATACACAATAATTTTTTATTGGACTTTTCGTACTGAACATTTATTTATCGAGCCGCGTTTTCCAAAAATCCGTAGCTCCTTGTGGCGGTATAAACAATATCAAAATTGCAGATCCAAATTTGATCAGCAATATCTGTTTGCGTGTTCGTTCGAGCTCGCCCAGTATGTCTCAATAGTAGTTGGTTATTGAGTCAGTTGCGCAAATGAGGACAATTTGTATGCAGTGAAGTTTGTGATGCCGTCCGGTCTCCTTTGTGATGATCCTGGCCCTGCCATATTGATGATATTTTCATCTGGATTGTTTTCTTTTTAGCGCTTGGAGTGTTCCCATGCTGTTTTTACGTCTTCCTTCTCGTGCTTTATGTTATCTTTGTTTGATTAGGTACCTATTAGTGATGTCAATTACGGAAAATCGGAATACCGATACCAAACCAAATACCAACCAAAAACACGGAAAAATACCGAAACCAAACCAACTTGGGAAACTGAGGGAAATACCAACTTTTTACCGATTTATTAGCCTCTTATACATTAGTGAGGGCTTATGATACCAACAAAATACCAAACACATTACGATTGAAATACCAAATACCAAGTTGGTATCGGTTTGGTATCGGTATACCAAAAAATTGGTATCCGATTGACATCTCTAGTACCTATCATTTATCATGCATCCGTCCTTTTCATAACCGGAGATACATGAGCAGGCAGATGGTATTTCAAACGGCTTTTCATTGATTTTGTATTGCAGGAGAAATTCATTCATTGCTTAATCAATACCTCGAACCCATTGTATAACATCTTGCTTCCCATTTCCAAAAACCCCCTATTTCCCTTCATGACATGTCTACGCCGCTCATCCCCCTTGTCTATTTCCCTTTCCGTCCCGGGTGTTCGTGTTTAAATTGCAGCTCACGAAACTGTCGACCCGTTCCAACCGGCTCGATCCTTGTGTAAACCTTCATTTGTGCCTCCTAACTCCAGGTGTAACCAAAGGGAATCCGTCTCATGGTGCTAACACAGTGTGACCACCCTCAGTGATAGGTGAAGAAGGTATATATGGAGCTACATCCTCCTTATGACGTCATTTGTGTGTTGGCAGATCATGCTACAATGTGTCAACGTGTGACAATTACTGCTCTTAGGAAGGGGAAGTGAGATTGTCCTAAATATCCTATTCATTTGTCAGTGGCGGATCCAGGGGGGGCTGCGGGGGCTGGCAGCCCCCACCCAAGGAAAACTGGCGCCATTGCGCCGAAGGCGCAGTGGCGCCAATTTTCAATTCGCAACTCATCGGAGTGCCGCATACTAGGACTAGGATGCAAAAATCAGTCGAATAACGTCGTTTCAGTACGCTCCGCACCGATATTTCCAATCGTGTGGTGTCACTGTACATACTGATCCTGGGCGCCTCTTGTCAGGGCCACTGGGCGCCAATATTTCAGCGCCAATACGATGCGACTATGGCGCCCATCCGGGGCGTGGCGCCCAATTATGACCTGCAGCCCCTCCCCAGTGAAAATCCTGGATCCGCCACTGTCATTTGTTTACTGTACTACCTAAACTCAGCCAAAGTAGGTACCGATGCCAAAATATATTCTTACCACTCAAAAGATTTGCGCCTTTGTATGTAGCATCACAAGTTCTTATCCCTTGTTGAATGAAAAGCCTTCACTGGGCGTCAAAAATGTTTCTGTTTTGACTGCTCTGTTATATTGGCTAGTCTCACCAATCGTTTCTTTGACTGAGTGTGAACACATTACTCAGCAATTTGTTCTCAGGAAGCGAAATTTTCCACTGAAAAAGACATTGAAAACACATTGTTGGTGTGGAGTGGTTGTGCCAGGGTGTTTGGAAACCAAACAAGTTGGTTTGACTTGTGGGTGCTTCTTCAATTTTTTACATTTTTTGTATGACTTTTCACAAGACGTCGATCTGTGTCCCGGCCCAAATAGATGGTCAAAGGTCGTGTTTTGGTTTCCAGGAAGATGAAGATGAAACTGATGCTGTAATTAGTTGAACTACATATTTGTAGGAATAAATCACTTTTTGGCGGATGGAAACGGAAAATACTAGAAATACCGACAAATTTAGATTGTACACTTTTGAACCGATATTTGTTTAAGTCACCTTTCTCGATCTGCAGGTAGAGTCTCCGCCACCTCTCGCCAATCCCTCCTCCCTTTTCTCACTCCTCTCTCCCTTCCCCTCCTCTCCTCCTCCAACGTTTCTCTCTCTCTCTCTTTCTCCCTC